>NW_012267272.1:4298971-4393039 GCF_000151885.1 Dipodomys ordii | reverse complement strand
GAAGGGATGTGAAGGGTAAACAAAGGAGGAGGCTGCAATGCTTGATAAGAAATGTATGCATTATCCTGCCCATGTAATTGTAACCCTCTGTACAGTATTTTCACACAAAAAAATAAAATTAAATAAAAAAAATAAAATAAAAAGCTCACAGGAAGCAAAAACTGCAGTCTATGTGATAATTGAAGACATGTAAAACTAAAAGATATTGCAAATATTGCTATCATATATGCATCAATTACACACTTATTCCAAATAATCTATATTTTTATTTATAAAGAAGAGGAAAATTGATATTTTATAAAATTGTATCTATAAAATGCTTAATAAAAGTATAATATGAGCCTGGGTACTTTCTAAAAAGATAAGTATAAAGTTTTAAATATTGGTTATGAACAATTTTCCTATGCACGATTTCTGGTTTTTGTTGATATGAAAAAATTACGTTAGCTTTCTCAGTAGTCTACATCTGTTTGAACTTTCCTTCAGTTGCTTTAAGCTGATGATGACCTTTCCAGCTAGAAAAACATACGGATATGCATGTTAAAAGGTCACCATGGTTACTTTCCTCTCAGACACATTTGATATAATTTATATCCTTGTCTTCCAACTATCTTGGAAATGCCTCTGGTTTTAAAGCCAATGCCAGCATCTCACATCATAACAATAGTCATCAGTTTGTATGTTGGTATGTTATCAACTGAGCTTAAGTGTCTCATCAACTGAGCTTGATGTATGATGTAAATGGAATTCCTAACGTGAAAGTATCTTCCCATTCCTAGAATAAACCTTGCATTTAATGGGTTTTGGTTGTGCAGAACATTTGCTCTGTCCTATTTTTGCTAAGCATATACAACTCTTTTCAGAAATGGTCATGACGTAGCTGTTATGAACTGGATTTCTTTGCTTACATAAGAACAATCGTGGCAACATGATAAGGTAGATAAGAATCATATATATTATTGATGTCTTCTCTGAAAGTCTTTAACTTTATGAGATTTGTTTCCTATCAAGTATCCTAGAAATTTCTTAGGTTTTTACAGATTATTTGAAATTCTACAACATTTCTTGTTATTTTTCAAACATTTCACGCATCTGATAACCTTATCTTCTGGTAACTGAGATGTGTACTTTATTCATGCTTCTTGCACTTTCCTAAACTTCTAGAACTTTCAAAAATCTATCTGAGCCATTTAATACCCAAATCCCAACATTTTTGTAGTCGTACTAAGTACATGAAGTCAGCTGTCTATTGAATGTAGCTATGGATGTTCATTTTCATGACTAGATAGTGTATGTCTATAAAAATATAATCCAATTTACTATCAATTCTTTCACTGAAGAGAACTTGGATTGTCTCCAATTTAGTATGTTACAAATGTTATAGTGCAAGATGACATGTTGTTGGATAGACACACAATGATGTGAACATTTTTTTCACACAGTTTTCAAAGGGGTAATTACTATCCTGAATGTGAGTTTCATGATTCTATCCATCATCTAATTCTAATTTTAGGTATTTCTACTTTAAATTCCTACTTAGGTATTTTCTCTACTATTTCTCTAGAGGAGTTCTTACTGATATACATATATATGTATGTATACACACATATTTGCATATATACACATATATACATGTATACATAAATATATGTGTTGTTTAGTGAATATATGTAATACAAATATTTCCATTCCCATTTGGTTTTTCTCCTCAAACTTGGAACAGAGATGTCTTTTAAAAGAGCGTAAATTACTTTATTCTTTGTTTCATTTGTTTCTTATTGTGATTTGTGGGGCTTGAACTCAGGGTCTGGGCACGGTCCATGAGCTTTTTTTGCTCAAGGCTAATGCCTAATGATTTTGAGCCACAGCTCCACTTCCCAGAGTAAGTTTTAATACAATACAATTTTCAGATTTTTCTATTTTCTCTCAAGGTGACCTCTGTTCATGGCTAACATGAGATTCAGAGATATTAGTGCAGGGAAGCTTAACTTCTAATGTGGTAGCTTCTAATGTCCCTTAGAATAGTAGAGAACTATGTTTTACAAGTCTAAAGGAAGGGAATATCTTCTTATGAAGTTGTTTTGAAAATCTAGCAATGTTTTCTTCTATCATTTATTTCTTGGCAAGAAAGTCACTGATATTCCACCTAACCCTAGTTAGAATAGCCAATATCAAGAAAAGGAACAATAACAAATGTTGGCAAGGATGTGGCCAAAAGGGAACTTTATAACAATATTGGTAGGAGTGTAAACTTGTCCAACCATTCCGGAAAGCATCACGGAAGGTCCTCAAAAAACTAAACATGGAATTATCCTATGACCTAGCAATTCCACCCCTGGGTATTTATCCAATAGAGCATAAGCAAGGATCACTAAACTCACCATGTTTATTGCAGCATTATTTACCATAGCCAAGATACAGAATCAGCTGAGATGCTCTTCAATGGAAAAATAGATCTAGAAAATATCACACAATATCACACAATATCACACACACACACACACACACACACACACACACAGGAATTCTACTCATCCTCCAGAAAGAATGCTATTGTGCCATTCATAAGGAAATGGAAAGACTTGGAAAAAATTATATTAAGTGAAGTAAGCCATTCCCAGAGAAACACAGGTTGGATGTTTTCCCCCATTTGTGGGAGCTAGAATGTGCTTTATAAATCTATAAGTAAAATCACTGGATGGTATGCAAGCAATCAAATGAATTAACTGAAGTATAATAGACTCTTTGGAGAGTGCACCTAGTATAATTCCTTAGAAAGACAAAGTCAAAGCTCAACAAAATAATTAAGGAAATGAATACTTGTAAGATGGGGAGAGGTGAGGGGGTAGAAGAATGAAGTTGGGAAAGGGAAGAAAAATGAGGGAAGGGGTGGGTTGAGAGGAGTGGGTAAGCATGTTGAAAGAAATGACATTGATCAAGATGCACTGTACTTATGAACTGATTTGTTGAATGGTAACTCCTTTGTACAACTATTTAAACATAATCAAAATATTTTCTAAAAAGTTACTAAAGATAGCTCAAGTGCAAAGGAGTAGAATGGATTTCACCTGCCAGTAAGGAATTAAATGTGTGTATTGAAAACAACATTGATGGTGGCTTGATTACCACTGTACCCACTCTCATTCAGGCTACTCATGAAGAATACATTATTTCTAATTGAGTCTCAAACATTTCACACTGTTAAAGAATCAGTTTCAATTACAAGATCTCAAAATGTAAGTCAAATGCAGGCACGTGAAAGAGCATTGTTTCAAAATCTTTGGATTCTAATCTGGAATAATAAAAAAAAAACCTAAAGAGAGAGTTATTTATCCCTGCTCTCAACAGAAAGTAGTGAACCAGGAAGAGAATACCTTCAAGTAAAATCCATTTTAAAACGTAGGATAATTTCACATGATACATACTGGGTAACTGCGATTCTAAATCATAACATGTATACTACCACTTTCTTAATAACAAACTATTCATTCTCCTAGGATAAAAATATACTACCTCTTAGAATTGTTCTCTTGCTTCTGAATTATGCCTTTTAAAGCATTTTAACTTCTCTGCTTATGGCTTTCTTAAATCTATACAAGTTTTAGAAGCTGTTCAGTTAACCTGAAGAGTCTACTAGACAACCTCAAAATTCTTAGAAATGATCTGATTCAATACAAAAAGGCTAAATGATAAATTGGTTGGTTTCCTGTATCCCTTAGAGAATGTCTATTTTTACTATTGACATTAGTTTTTTACAAATATTAATTCAATTAAGTAGGTTGATAGTGCGTAATATTCTATGCAACCATGCTATCATTTACTAAGATAGGAGGCTAAAATTCAAACCTTATGATATTCTGTCTATTTTACATCTCCATGTATTTTGAAATCCTGTTGTTAGTGAAGACACACCCTAGTTAATCATGTCTTCTTGCATAATTGACTACTTTATCATTATATTTTATCCCTTTTCACATAACTTGACAATATTCCGTATTCCTGTTTCCTTTGTTTCCTTCCTCTGCCTCCTAAGTAGCTATACTGAGATATGCATGTTCAGAATTGATATTTCTTTCTTTTAATTGTGAAAATACCATACAGAGGGGTTATAATTACATTGTTTCTGTTCTCAATGAATTTCCTTAAATGCTTTTGCTTCTGAAGAGCTCTACGTTCTTCTTTTCTAACAATGGATATGTTCACCAATTATTCAACTTCATTTTTTTCCTTTGAACAGTTTGTAAGCACATCATTCTGGTTGGTGTCCCTTGGTTCTTGTGCTTGTATTGTTTTTCTATCTGCTACTACATTTGGAATATTCTCAAATATTATTCCTCTCCTCAAACATCCTTACTTTCTGGAATTCCCAATTGCTTATATTCCAGTAACTCAGTGTCATATCCAAGACTGGAATTGCTATAATTCTGGTATGTTCCATTCTCTCTCTGTGTGTATCTCTCTCTTATATTCTCTCTCCTTCCTTTCCTTTCTCTCTCTCTCTCTCTCTCTCTCTCTCTCTCACACACACACACACTTAAGTTTGGCTAATTTTTGTTATCCTATCCTTGATTTTCCTGATACTTTCCTGAGTTCTATTAAGTGAGTTTCCTTCATATAATCCTTGGTCTTCCCTGTGAGCAGCGGCATAGTTCCTGGAGGAAAAATCTAAACTCAAGTGTGAAACATCTACTTCTGTCTCCCAAGGCCTGAGGACTTCCATGCTACTCACCAGCCAATTTTTCAGAGTTGATAGCTACAGCTTTTCTCTAGCCTGAATGACTACACACAGCTGTTGCCCCCAGTAAAACAAATACAGAGGGTCTATTTCTCACAGAGGAAGCTATATCTTTCTACTTTGTGCTTCTTTTTGTCCTGCATTTTGGTGTTCTGATGAATCAAGACTCATATTCCACTTTCACTTTGTCTAACTTTATATGCTTCTTTTTCTTTTATAGAAGTAGAAACAAAGCTCTTTAAAGCTCTTTCCCAAGCTGTAACTAGAAACTACTCACTTGCAAATACCCCTTCATTGATGTCTCCTGAGACAGTTAAAGGCAGCACCATGGTGTCCCAAATACATTCCAAGGTGAAAATGGCTGACATATATTGGACAAAACATAAGCATCTATAAGAAAAATGAGTTACTTTAAACTCACATGAGGGACTGCAACATCATGAGATAAATTATTTTATACATATACACAAAATTGACTTCAGCAACTCATCTTCAAATATGGAAAAGAATTAAGAAACAAGGAATCAAAATGAGAAAGCATTTGCATTGTGAAATTTTAAAAAATGTAATAGGAAGTAATATGTAAAGACCTGTTTGGCTTTGTTTTTATGTAAATACCTATAGAGTATAAACAATATGGCTTAGCAAATTAGATGCAACTTACTTACAAATGGTATAAAATTAACTTGAGGAATCTCCTGTCTCTCTCACAAGGTTAACTTAATCTCCAGGAACTGGATTAGCAAGGAAAAGACAACATTTATCTGTTCTTTTCCTACCACACCCTAGAGGCCAAGAGTCTATTTTTTCTTTTCAGCTTCTTCATTTAGTGTGGAAATCTCAATTTTCTTCCACATTATTCCTATTTCTGATTAATATTCTCACAGGACCTCTATATAACATCTCCAACACACACTAAACCTGCATCGTAGGCTGACGCCAATCTTTCTGACTATAACACATTCCTTGCCTTATCTTATCATTGATTTCTAGCTCCTATTCACTTTCCATCACATAACTCTGATACTCTTTTAAAACATTTCTTTTCCTTAGTCATTATGTTATTCTCATTCACAAAAATACTAGTGATTTGTCTGCTGGGTTCAGGTGGCTCATGCCTATAATTCTAGCTCTAGAATTTGCGATTCTAGATGTTGCGATTCCGGGATCGTGGTACAAGGCCAACCTAAGCAGGAAAGTCTGTGAGACTCCAATTAACTACAAAAACATCTGAAAATGGAGCTGCTGTAGAGCATGAGAGTGCTATGTTTAAGCAAAAATGCTAGGGACAGTAGCAAATTGCTCCTCCCGCGGTCTCATCTCTTTGTATCCTAATGAAACAACTTGTTCAGTGTTTAATGATGATCACTGACTTTCCATCCTCTAATCCACTATAATTTGTCATTGAATATTGAGAAGAAAATCTAAACACAAAAGTCTCAACTCTGGACTATAGAGAGATATGGCTTCATAGTGTACTAAGCACTAAATGGATCGAAGGCTTAATTTTTATTGAAAATATCTAGACAGACTGGGCTGGGAATGTGGCTTAGTGGCAGAGTGCTTGCCTAGCATACATGAAGACCTGGGTTCGATTCCTCAGCACCACATAAATAGAAAAAGCCAGAAGTGGTGCTGTGGCTCAAGTGGTAGAACGCTTGCCTTGAGCAAAAGAAGCTGAGCAACAGTGCCCAGGCCTTGAGTTCAAGTGTCAGGACTGGAAAAATAAAGAACAAAGAAAATATCTAGATAGAGAAATGCATATGTAGTTTAAACTATAATTCAGATTTGCTTCTCACTTTGACTTGAGAATGTTTCATGTACCATATAATATAATGGTTTGCTTACATGATACAGTAAGTCTAGAATGGAATGTACAATTTATATATACATGTATACATGATAAAGCATTGAAACCATTTCTCCATTTCTATTTAAGGTGGAACGTAGGGCTGGGAGACCGTTTCTGCTTTTCTCCCTCACACTCACAAGGCTAAGCTGACAGTGTAAGCTGGGGGCCAAGCTATGCTGCAAATGCAAGCTGACTTGTGAGGCTTTGGACCATTGCAATGCTCTTTCCATTCAATTTGCAGAAACATTTATGCCTAAGGCCATGAGCATGCAAAACCTAATTTGGTATGGATGTGACAGGAATTCTGAACTTTTTCTAGGAATCTAAGAAACACAAGAAAAGCATAGAAAAGGGGCAATGAATAGGAAAGCATCAAGAAACATACCAACGTGACCCACACTGCTATTGTGTAATGGCTGCAGTCTGGCTTATTTCATTATGCTTTAATTTTAATATTTGGATTTTATTCTGTAATTTGCTTTTTTTTCTCCTCTTTGACAGGTGCAATGGACTGAAACAATATAATCATTGGAATAACAGTGCAATAATAATTAGCACTGGCCGTTGAGCAAGAAACTTAACTCAAAGAAGTGGTTTGATTTCAACTAGGTTTGTGATGCTGGGCAAATTATTGCAGCAATCTTAGATTCAATTCTGTCTGTGTGAGGTGGGAAAAATAAGCATACCTAAGACATAACACTGTAGAATCCATTTGTTCTGAGTGTTCTCCACTTCCTCCTCCTCCTTTACTGCAATTCAGAACAATTTTTTTCCATCTTCTCAGTTCTCCTTTTCAGCCTAGGAGGGTTAATCCTTCAGACTCATTATGTTGAGTCCTTTTTCACCTCTGTCCTTAAAATTATCTTCAATTAATGATGGGCATCAGCAAAATATCCAGAAAACAAGAAGAGGCCTACCACAGGCTACTACTTTCTCTGCTGCTCTAACTGAGCAAAAGGATCCTGGCATTTAGTTTGTTTCTAGCCTTCTCCAACTTCTGCTGGAGACTTAAGTCTCTGTAACACAGCCCTGCCTGGATTAGGGTAACTTTCTTGGTAACTGAGCTTGCTCTCCTTAACACTGAGGTTAGGAACAATGGCTTTCTTCCATGACCAGACTTCAGTACCTCAACACTTTTCTACTTCTTGACTTCTCACACTTTGAAAAATAATCTTATCATCCCCCTATGTCAACTTTGTATTCAGTTTGCTGTTTGAGTGGTCAGTAGACACGACCTTCATAATTTTAGAATTAGTAAACACACTTCCTTTTAACTAGCATACATCCAACATTTAACTTTTATTTGGCATTATTTTATGTCTCAACTTATTTACACTCCTTCTTTTTTGTCTTTTCTGACATTTCCCCCTTATATAGTTCAGTGGATAAGTCAAAGTTCAGCAAAATGAAATACTAGGTACTAGAAAGGGGTGGGGTGGGAGAGAAAGGGGTGGACAAAGAACAGGGGAAGAGGGGGGAATAGAATCAAGATCCAATGTGTATCCTACAAAATTAAGATGAGTAAGGGAAGGGATATGTAGGTGAGAGATGAATAAGAATGTCAAAACATGATGTTGATCAAGATGTATTGTATTCATAAATTGCTTTGTTAAATGGCAACTCCTTTGTACAGCTACTTAAAGATAATAAAAATGCACATAGACCATGAGATACAGCAGCATCATAGATGTGAAGAAGAAAACAAGCTTTTTAGAGCATTTTCACATTTTAGCTATTTTTTTTTGTCTGTCATGGGGTTTGAACTCTGGGCCTGGGCGCTGTCCTTCAGCTCTTCAGCTCAAGGCTAGCCCTCTATCACTTGAGCCACAGCACCACTTCTGGCTTTTTTCTGCTTATGTGGTACTGAGGAATCGAACACAGGGCCTCATGCATGCAAGGCAAGCACTCTACCACTGAGCCACCTTCCAACCCCTATTTTAGCTATTTTAAATATTTTACTATTCTTCTCAGGCCTAGCAAAATACATGAAGAAAAACAACATTTTTTTGGAGCACAGTCTCTAATAACACACACAGATACTCTGGGTCACAAATTAGAACAGCCCTCATGGTATTTCTTAAGTGATATGCTTCATTAAACATCATGTTCAGTTAATGATCAGTCTAATTTATCCAATCAATACCCCCCCACATCCTTTCCCAGTTCTTTTGGTGATGTAGAATTGCCATCTCTAATAACCACGCTGACACTTGTGAAACCATCCCAGCTCCTTCTAGCTCCCCCAGTTTCAGAGACGGAGGCAGAACACATTTGCTGTCAGCATCTTAAGAATGCTGAATCCTGCCTGTACTCTCATGACTAAAAATAAAAGCCAGGAAACAGAACTGGAATGGTGTTAGAACCTCAGGCTTTTTGAACAGGATTGTGCTTTTAGCAGTTGCCTGTGCTTTATATTAACTGTGACAGAGTTGCACTCCCGGAGCCAAAGGAGAAAGCAAATGTTTACTAGCGTACTGAAGAGCAGAACACCAGAGGCAGGAGACTAGGAGACAAGTAGCCAGGAAGCCATGGATAAAGGCAACAACTCTGTACATATCTGCATTCATATAAGCAAAGCAACTCAATCAGCCTAGGATACAGAATTGTTGTTGTTGTGTGTCTGAATGCTGTTCAAAGAAAATAGTATAATGTTGATCAAACTTATTAATTCTCTGGTACATATTCAGTCTTAATACTTTCTGTTTTCAAGTTTTTAGCTCCCTCTGAAGAGATGTAAATTCTCTGAAAACACTAACTCAATGAAAGAAATTCCTAAACTTCAATGTATATATCATGGAGGATGCACTCTGAAACATTGGTGAGTCTTCCCTAGATTGTATCAGTGTGGAAAAGTCATAGAAGGGGACAATTATAGTTTATGTTAACAACAAAGTTAGATCCAGAATGCACCTGGTGTTATTCCAGAAAAAGCATAGTGTTGGAATTTTAAAACATGCTGTTAGAATTTCTCCAAAGGAGTGGTACATGAATGATGAGAGGAAGGAGAGGGATACAGTTATAAAGTTCAATGCACATTCTACAAAAGTAAGAAAATTGAGGGAAGGGGCGATGTTGGAAGGGATGGGGAGGATGATGAAAATGGTGACATTGATTGAGATGCATTGTATTCATAAACCGCTTTGTACAACTCCTCTGTACAACAACTTAAAGGTCATTTAAATTTATCTTTTAAAAAAGAAAAGAAATAAGGAAGTGTTCTCAAATACCTAAGCCCAGGTTTCCACCTTTCTTCTAGTTTAAGACAGCTCTTAGGACACTCAAAATTCTCAGAAACCTTGAGTCAATTCAAATGCCAATTTGCATATTAGAAGAACTACAAGTTGACAATATCCCCAAATGTCTCCTGTATGTATACAACTACACACACACACACACACACACACACACACACACACACACACATCATACATGAGATAGCATCTTCTGATGAAGAACCCTGCAAATTATTTAGATGGGCTGAATATTTAATTATAATTATTTTTTATTTTGCTTTTCTGTCTTGTCTTCATTGAAATAGGGTCTTATTATGTAGCCTAGTCTGACCTTCTCAAACTTGTAACCCTCCTGGCTCAGCACCTTGACTAAATCTTAATTATTTTAGTAAACATCAGCATCACTAATAAAAATTGATTGCATAATAAAATGCATTGTGTGCATCATCTATGTCTAGTTTGGATTCCCAATAAAGGAAAACTGAGAAGTTGAATTTGTACAGCAACTTAGTCAAATGCATTTTTCTTTTTTGTTTTTATTTTCCCATGAAATCTAGCCTGCAGAGTTAACTGTTTCCAAGAGTACAGGCAAAATCCATTTCCTAATGCATAACAATTCAATGCGGGGGAGTTCCTTATACAAGCAATTTTCTGAAAAATATCATAGGCTGTAAAGAAAATGGAGTTAATTGTTTTAAGCAATTTGAACAAGGCATGGGATTTTGGTAGCACTGGGAGAACAAGATAAACATACATGACTTCTGAAATTATACCTGTCACAATATAATAAAAATGAATATGTGGATCTTTTCCTCCTATACTATGATATTTAGCTTCTTGACTTCTTTGTTAAATCTGTTTCAGTTCCCTAATTTAAAGGCTGAGCATTCAAATTTCGGGGTTTAGCCATGATGATAGTTGCTGAAAAACAAGCTAATAAAATGGGGAATATCATCATTATTACAAGCAAAACAAATATAAGTCATTTACATAAATTTGAATATATAAAAGCTTGAAGTAATTAGTAAGGGAGTTCATACATACAACTTAGTTATATTTAAAGTAGGCTTTAGTCTTGAATCTTCCAAAATACAGATATTATTTTATGATGCTTATGAAACGATACATTGATTTTAATTGATGTTCTCCAACTAAAATGAGCATAGAATATATGTTTCCTAAGTAAAGAGAACTTTAAAGTTCTCATTTGGATATGGGGAGCATTTTAAGTCACATAAATCCATTCGTGAACAGTTTTACAAAATAAGGGATGAAAGGGTAACCTAAAAGGGTTAAGGCGGTTGTAAAGTTTATACTATTTTGAGTTATTTTAGGACCTAGAAAATTATGTGATAATTTACAGTGAGTTCTAAGGATTAAATATTCATATATTTAAAATTCATATATTTAATATTTAGCTACCATAAAACATGAACTTTCCATACTGCGGTTTTCTACAAGAAATTATATTAAGAAACTGAGGTTAGAAAGTGATTGACCAAGCTAGGTACCAGCAGCTAATGCCTGTAATCTAGTTTCTTGGGAGGCTGAGACCAGGTGTGACAGGGTTCAAAGCCAGCCCAGGCAGAAAAGCCCACAGGATTCTATCGCCAAAATAACCCTGAAGATGACAGATTGGAGATACAGCTCAAATGATAGAACGGCAGCTGAACAAGTGATCCATTTGAGACTATAGCTTCATGCTCTTGGTAAACATTGAGAGAGAAAGAGGGAGAGAAAGAAAGAGGGGGAGAGAGAGGGAGAGGGAGAGAGAGAGAGAGAGACTGACCAGTACGTTTATCAAAACATAATTTTATCTTGATAAGTTACCTTGATAATTTATCTTTGATAAATCTTTGATAAAGTTGCAATTTATCAAAAGATAAATTTATTAAAAGGTAAAAACAACTTTAGTTTCTTGAATCCTAGATTAGTATTCCTTCAGGTATATGTGTGTGTGTGTGTGTGTGTGTGTGTGTGTGTAAGACATTTTATATTCAAAACTTCAATTTAACTAAGGTTGCAAGAAAAGAATAAATTATACAATTTATAGCTAATTGTATTTCAGTTGATTTTCATGGTCAAGGCTAAATACTTGAAACTATTAAAAAAAACATGACTTCCCAGTATAAAATCCAATAATAGTTCCATGTTGCTTAACTCCAGTGTGCATAATTACGACAGAAGTCACCATTTACATGGCCTGCAATAGAGCTAACAGTGATGGCCACTTCTGGTCATTTGACAAAATACGTGATCGTGTCAACTTTAAGCAGGAAATATTTATTTTTGGCTCATGATTTCAGAGGTTTTAGTCTGTGGTTGACTAGCTCCATGGTTTCTGGGCCTGTGATAAGAAAGAGCCTCAGGACTGAACATGTGAATATGAGTTGTAGAGCAAGCATGGCAGGTAGGAAGCAGAGGAAGTGAGAAACAGAGCTATGACCAGATGTGCCCTTCAAAGACAGTGATCCACTTTCTCCAGGAAGGCCCTACTCTTGATAAGCTGTTTCTTCTATAAAGTCATCCATGGATTAGGACGTAGCTAAGCCTTTACCACATGAGACTTCAGGGGCCAATGTAGATTCCAAATCATGATAAGAACATGAATATAAATTTAAATACTCTTACATATTTTAACTATACCATATAATATCACACACACAGACATACACTTGTCTATATACACCGAATGAGTCTGAAACAAAATATCTTTAAAAGTTTTAAGTAACTGATTGATGAAATATTTTTCTTATTCTTTTTCTTAGTAAATCTGAGAGAAGTGAATTAGTAATTTTAGACAGAAAAATGGCCAAGCCCCAAAGAAACATAGGTCCCATGGTTTCCCTTATTTGCAATATCTAGTATATGTTTGAGTCAAGCAGAAAAGATCAGATAATGTGATGTTAGGGAAATGAACCCTAAGATACGTATTCAAATGTTTTTTTTTTCTTTCATGAGATTGTTTCTAACACATTTATAAGATTATTTCTTTGTTGCTTTGCATGTCCCTCCCCCACAGTATAACCCCTGCTTTCACTGTATTTGATGTCAGTATAATTTGTGGAGGGGAAGGGGAAAAACAAATCATTTAAATAGGGATACAGGTGGACCCATTGCAACAATGAGATGTACAAGTCATTATGTCAAAAACGAACTTTACAACTTTGGTGGGGGGCGGGGGGAGGATGGGAAGGGATGGGGAGGGGAAATGAAGGAGGAGGCTACAATGCTTGATAAGAAATGTACTCATTATCTTGCCCATGTAATTGTAACCCCTCTGTATAGTATTTTCACAATAAAAAAAAGAAAAATGGCCAAGCTTCATGAAACTTCTTCCTTTCATAATAGCAAGCAAAAGAGACAGCTCAGTATAAACTGTCTAAATAGTAGGTTAAATTGACTTCTCAAACAGTAGATTTTAGTGTTATCAAGGAGATGCTTATCAAAATTCATGAGTGAAACCACAAGGTCTCTAATTGTTAAGACTTTAGTACATTCTGTATGGGTTGAATCTACATTGGTTTGAAACTCATACCTTCTTTAGTAGGGCAGAGATATCCACCACAGATGGCATTCTACCATTCCTAGTGAAGAAAAGGCCAATTCTGGGTGAAGTTTATACAGCTGTATAAACATAGTTTGTTATGTCTTTGAGGTGAAAGGTACTATATAAATGTAAGGTATTAAAATCTTCATCAAAAGCACCTTTTTTATATCCACTGTCAAGCTAAATAAACAAAAACGCAGAAGAATATAATATATCACTCCTGGAATTTCAACCAAAAATAGCCACTGCAATCCCACTTTTGGAGAGTTCTATTTATACAATTGTAAGCCTAAGGATTTCTAACGGTGAGTTGAAATGTAAGGAGACCTCCACATCTACCTCCCACATCATTAGTTTCATAATTTTCTAAGTGTTAACACAAACAGAACTACCTATCCGTGCATTATGTGATTCATACAAAAAAAAGAGGATCATCTACTATGAATACCTTCTATGCCTGTAAGATAAGGAATATAATGACTAAGTTTTCCTTAATCTTAAAAAAAACCTGGAATGGGCTATGTGGGCATTACTTAAATGGAACTTTCCATTTTCCTCAGGACTAATCGGAAGGTGAAAACACTCAGTGCATTTCCTGTGACTTGTGTTCCAATTTGAATGCATTCAGGGCCAATGTAATGGGATTATTGAGGGTTCTACTACCCTTTTAGAACAAGAAACATCTTTGGTTAGTTCAGAAACCCATTGACATTCCTTAGGTAGAGGATAGGTATTACTCAAAGGTAAACGAATAGGCAACTCAATCAAGTATAACATATAGATGAACAAGACCTAATGTGACTTATGATCATGGGAATTACTTGCTTGATAACAAATAGGTTCATGGTGCTATCATGCCCAACTTTAACAGAGTCTATTATTCACTGTTTAGTATGGCTAGTTACTGTGTTAAGGTCTGTACCCTGCATTCTGAATTATAAGACTAACTGTACAAGGATGTTAATTATGCTATTAATATAAACATGAATCTAATGGTTGTATAAGGCCATGAACCTAATCTAGAGTTGATTACCAGATTACATTGCTCTTGAGGGTTTATCAACATCCACCATTAATACTGAGATAATGGTGACAAACACACATAGTGCTTTGAGGCTAAATTTCTGGAATCACTAGGATAGGCAATATTTCTACAAATAGGGTAAGATAGCATCTTGGGATGCAGAGGAATTTCAATTGACTAAAGCACTTGTCTTACTCTCTGCATTGAATATAACACAAGATAAAGAAAACATGAAATGTCCATCTATAAGAAATATGAGTAGGAGGAGAAATGTGGGTGGATATTAGAGAGGAGGAAAAAACACCAGTGACTACTCATTCATATTACCAGTCTATTACCAGGCCCAAGCTGATCTTTGTATGATTTCAACTATATAATTTGACCTTCACAGGATGTAAGCCAGATTCTTAAGCATTCCAGTTACATCCCTACCTGTAAGTTCTATTCTTGTTTTCTTAGTTTTTTTCATTGTTCTATTCTTTTTACCTTTCAGATGTTGGGAGATTAAATTTTAAAATATTTCCTTTTAGTGCATCAAGGTTCAGAATCACTGCTAGTATAACACTTGAAAACTGTGCTGAGTATATGGAAAACTCTGTCCCATGTTTTACAAAAGTTGGTCCTGGAGATGTGAGATAGTTTTTGTCTGCTTTTTGGAAGTAGAAGAGTAAACATAATGTGGAAGAAAGGAGAGAAATAGGGTTCTTTCATGTATTGATTAACTTTAAGTGAATGTCTTACAAAAGTTTTGTGGCCTATTCTCAATACCAACAAATCAGGACTACCATAAAAAGAACTATTGCAGGGCTGGGAACGTGGCTCAGTGGTAGAGCGCTTGCCTTGCATGCCTGAGGCCCTGGGTTCAATTCCTCAGCACCACATAAGCAAAAAGAAAAAAGCCAGAAGTGGTGCTGTGGCTCAAGTGGTAGAGCGCTAGCCTTGAGCTGAAGAGCTGAGGGACAGCGCCCAAGCCCAGAGTTCGAGCCCCATGACTGGACCAAAAAACAAAAAGGAACTATTGCATACTTTAAAATAAGAACATTTGCCATAAGAAGGCAACATGGTTTTATGTTTCTGGTAGTAAGAATTTTAAAAGAAAATCCCTTTTAGCAATAGTAAAAAGCCTTCAAAATTACACTTTTTCCTTGGATATACCATTGCCAGGTAGGGGTTGAAGGGAGACTAAACAACAAAACCATAAAGCCTGATCTCCCCAATACAAATAAGCACACAATAGCTCATGGGGGTAGAGAGCGTGGAGTTCTCTTTACTATAAGTTCTAAATACCTTTAAGCTTCTCGTCTGTAAAAGAAGATTGATGTATGTATTACTCTTCCTACAATGAAAGTTCTTTAAGATTTTGACTACCTTCTCCTTATTCTAGTCTTAGCATATAAATAAAGCTGTGTTCCAAACTATCAGTCAGTAAATTCTGGATTAGTAAATGAAGTATTATGAAGATAAACAAGGAAAATTACAGTGTCTCCTTCTTTGGTAATGATAAGTCAGCAAGAATTGATATGTAGCCAGTCTTATACTTGATGCACAAATACTTCACATTCTCTAGATCATGATCCTAACCCACCAATTTAACTATCCTGATGGACCATTACAAGGCCACTAGGTGCGAGTTCCTGGTTCCAATAATTTGGTGAAATTATGTTTGAAGTAAAGCTGAGAGGAAGTTGTTCAAGATACAGCATGGGTTGGAAAAGCTAATCATAACTGAAGACAGAGGTGTTCATAACAGTAAGAGCAAATAGGCCTTAACGGTTCTGACATATGTTCTCTGAATTCATGGTCAAGAAGAGTGATTACTTGCCTGAGCGTATATGCATAAAGGTTGTGAAATAAGGGAACTGGGTTTAACAACTGGCACCATCTTGTCTTAATGGTAGAAGTAGGGCAGTTCTACCAGGTAATGGGCATGCCTGCATTCCTAGAGGTAGAGGTGGAAACTTGGATGATAGGTTACTGGACCTGTCAATCTTGTGCCTTGAACTTGTGAGACTCTTAAGTTTCCTGTGACCCTGCCCCCTGCCCCTGACACTATTTAGGCCTGGATGAGCTCAGGCAGGTAGATGCCAAACTTCGTGTCTCATGACCCCTTTCTTTCCTCCAGTCTTTGTGGCATTCCACTTTAGCTCTCCACTGGGGTTGACCTGGTTTGTTGGTATTGCTTTTCTGCTCTTTCTTTCCTTGCCTGCTCTCATGGCTCAGATTTATAACAGTGGTAAGTGTATTCAAGGGGCTGCAGGTCTTTGGGACAGGAGTTCACTTGCAGTTGCCAGCTTTCTAATAAAGACTCCCAATTAGACCTCTCAAAATGTGGCTTCTCTGTTTCACGCTACTGAATTCCCAAGTACAACAGTTACAGCATGGCACACCAATAGCATTCTTACCCTAATATACATTCCTTATCAATGTTTATAGAATAAATGTTTCTTTATTTCCAGGTATTAGTGAACAGGGATCAGTTAGATTATATACTTTTGAAAATCTGCCATCAGTCGCATATATTTATAGGTAACTGCTGTTTTTATTGAGATCCCAGACAAAGCCAGCTCTCTCAGACAGTTTTTCAAGTTAGGTCATATTTAATTTAAGCTCTTCTGCCTTGTACTGTGGGCATTTTTTTTTATCATTCTTGTCATGTTAGAATGTGAACCTGGGACAGTAGTTTGAATATTCTTTACTGTGTCCCAATGGCCCATTATAGGAATTATTTATACTATTAGAAAAAATGGTAAGCAAAGTTTACAGTTACTTTGAAAACATAGAGGTGTAATGTGAAAAGTAAGAAAACAAATGCATAATTTGGATGCAGTGATAAGCAGGCCCAACAGCAGTATCTCTAGAACATTGCATAGGATGTGGCCCTTCTGACCTAATCATAACAGGGATTTCTATTTTGAGCTTTTTCCCCTAAGAGGAAAATGAGTCATTCTGAACTATTCACTCTTCTTCACCCTACCCTAGAGCATTATCGGTAGACATGCTTAGAAATTGAAGGGGTCTATGACTACAGAAAAGTTCCTATTTTAAATTTACTATACCTCCAACCACTGGACAAGATTGAAAGTGACAAGTCATCTCTTTGGAACTTAGAATTTTTTTTACTTTTCTTCATTAACATTAATTGAATGTTTACTACATGATCAGCATTAAGAAGTTTCATACTACAAATCCTTTTACTATTCATTATAATACTAATAACTGTAAAAGTATAGAACAGAAGAGAAAAAATTCTATTCCATAAAAACGGTTACCTGGAACTCGGAAAATAAATATCAGGTTGCAACTTTAAAATGTATTAAACCAGAAGTAAGCCTATAAAGAAGTCACATCAAACAGAGTCTTGAAAAGACAAAAGGAATTTAGTATATTGAATTCCTATACTTAGTAAATACAATTTACCTAACACTGCTCCATTTTTAAAACTTGAGCCTATATTTGCTTTTTTCTCAATGCTACTGCCTTTTATTTTATTTTATTTATTATTATTATTATTATTTTTCTTTGTCAGTCATGGGGCTTGAACTCTGGGCCTGGGCGCTGTCCCTGCCCACTTCAGCTCAAAGTGAGCGCTCTACCGCTTGAGCTTCAGCGCCACTTCGGGTTTTCTAGTGGTTTATTGGAGATAAGAGTCTCACAGACTTTCCTGCCCGGGCTGGCTTTGAACTGCAATTCTCAGATCTCAGCCTCCTGAATAGCTAGGATTACAGGCATGAGCCACCAGCACCTGGCACTACTGCCCTTTATATCACTTGTTCAAAAATTTCCATGTTGTTTGACTGCTCTTTCTAGAATCATAAGCCATATTTGGGAGACCTCAATAACATTTATATTATCAACCCTATACAATATTCTGATCAAATCTTCTGAGCACATGGAACATTTGGGAGACATCAATAACATTTATATTATCAACCCTATATAATATTCTGATCAAATCTTCTGAGCACGTGGAACATTTGGCATTCTTAGACCATCTCACTAGGACACTCATACCTTGTAAATGTTACACCTCATATTTTTAAAAATGAATTTATTTTTATTGTAAAGGTGATGTACAGAAAGGTTACAGTTACATAAGTAGGTAATGAGTACATTCCTTTTTGAACAGTTTTATCCCAACACCTCATCTTAACACTACCAGCCTGAGGACCAAACTCTAATACATCAACCCTAAGGGTTCAAACCACACCCAGACACTACTAACCCCCTCATTTCCCCTTTCAAGTAATGATAGACAGGTATTTCCTTACAGGTGTTCCATTACCCTCATCTAATAGCCAACAGACTTTTGTACATCTTATTTCTTATCTCCTAGGCTTCCCCTTATACTCAGCCTTAGATCATATTTCCATTATGTCGCTTCTTAACTATAAAAAATGAACTCATAGGGCTGGGAAGGTGACTCAGTGGTAAACTGCTTGCCTTGAATGCCTGAGGCCCTGAGTTCGATTCCACAGCACCACATAAGCAAAAAGAAAAAAGCCAGAAGTGGCGCTGTGGCTCAAGTGGTAGAGCGCTAGCCTTGAGCTGAAGAGCTGAGGGACAGCACCTAGGCCCAGAGTTCAGGCCTCACGACTGGACCCCCCCCCAAAAAAAAAATGAACTCATAGCTCTTACCTCTCACTATATCTGTGATAACATAGCAGTTTCAAAACAACCCTTTTAATTAAATAAAAATGCCACACCTCTGCTTAACGCTATCCCAAGACTACCATCAAAACTCATAAGGTTTACATTTTTACCTAGTAAACCAGGTCCTGTACCCATTTCTGCTACCTACTTCTTTATCTCAATTCTCTACTTACAGTCTTTGCTCCTTCCTGCTTTATTTATTAAGCTCTCTATAGTTTGGATTGCTATATTCTCCTTTTTCTCTTTGTATATCTATCTATCTATCTTCATCATCATTATCATCATCATCATCATCATCATCATTATCATCATCATCTTTAGGGCATCTTCCCTGATAATATATTCCAATTTATTTTATTTATTTTATTATTTATTTATTTATTTGTTTTGCTAGTCATGGGGCCTGAACTCTGGGCCTGGGTGCTGTCCCTCAGCTCTTCAGCTCAAGGCTAGTGCTCTACCACTTGAGCCACAGCGCCACTTCCAGCTTTTTTCTTTTTGCTTATGTGGTGCTGAGGAATTGAACCCAGGGCCTCAGGCATGCAAGGCAAGCGCTCTACCACTGAGCCACCTTCCCAGCCCTTTAGGATCCTTTTAAAATTCCACTGGTACTTCATAATTATTATTCATTTTTGTTAATTTCTTTGGGTAAACTACAAAACCTTAATTTTTTTCTCATCATCTCCATACAGTCCCCCAGTGATTCTTGTTACCTTTACCATCCAGTGACTTCTTGCTTCCTCCATTCCAAACTACAATTACTGCTGGATGACTGCAATGACTGTTCAACTGTCTTCCCAGTATCTTTCTTGATGTCATTCAGGCTGTTCATTCTCAAGACAGTAGCCAGAATGATTTTTTAAAAATGTACATTGAGTCATCTCTTACTCAAAACTTTACAATGGCTCTCCATTTCACATGGAAAAAAATTCTAAATCTCTGTTGCTACAAGAGTATAGATTTCCTGAAACCAATATTTAATAACAATATCAGTGTATAAATATTTATAGCATTGAAAAAAATGAATGCTCTACATGGCAAAGCTCTTCTTCAAATAAGAAAGAAGAAGTAGAGAAAAACATTTAGAGAGGATGTTCAAACCTACAAAAGCTACAGGAATTCCTCCAGATGATATGAGAGGAATGCTAATCAATAACTTAAGCAGATGAAAACTCACTAACAAAGGTAAGTAGATGGTCAAGTCAAAATGAGCAAGTGAAAATTGTGAATGTGAATTACTGTCTTTTCTAGCTCTAGGTCAGAATTTGAAATATAATCACAGGAGCTTCTTTTTAACTCACTGAGATTTGTTTTATTCATTGATTAATTGAAAATGCACAAAGCAATGCCTGAAATACAATAGGTTTCTGATAAGTATTTGTTACATGAATGAGTAAATAAGTGAATTAGTAAAGCCAGGCCCAGAAATTAGTGCCTGGCACACAAACACACAAACACACACACACACACACCACACACCATACACACACACACACACACACACACACACAAAAGAGAGGAGTGCAGGGAGGAAGGAAGAGAGAGAGAAAGGAATCGGGGAACATAGGGAAGAAAGAAGGAAAGAAAGGATGGAAGGAAGGAAAGAGGAAAGGAAGGGAGGAAAGAAAGAAAGATAAAAATGAATTAAGATTTAATCTCTGACTTAAAGATGTTTCTTGCTTATTATGCAATTGTAGACACACATCTGGTATTTAGAAACAATTACTAGTCTTCTTGTTATGGTAATTACATTATTGCTGATTAACTGTCAATGTTTTTTTTAATAATAAGGTTTACCAATATCCTTCTAGCTGTCTTACATTTTTTCTCACTGCATAGAACAGTTGATACTGTTCTCTTTTAACATGGAGACCTTCCATCATTTTCCATGACATCCAAAAAGGTGGAAGCCAATGCTCCATAGGAAATGTACTCATTACCTTACTCATGTAACTGCAACCCCTCTGTACAGTATCTTTACAATAGAAAAAATATAAAAACAATAGAAGCCCCTAAAGAAGATGACTATTATAGTCTTAGAGAATACTTTAGAAAAGAATCATTTATTGCTTACTTTTGAACATGCTCATAGCTTTTAATGTTGGGATGAACAGAGATTTTGTTGCTTCCTGAGTTCTATTTTTCCATTATAGAGATTTTTTTCTATGAGATATGTAAGACAGCATCAGTATATCCACATACATAGACACATATTCTGGTGAACTTTTAAGGTTTACTTTGAATATATCTTAATTTTAAGTTTTCATTTATTTAAAATACATGAGAGGAAATAATTAGCATTAAGTGTGAGGTAATAATATGGAAAGACAAGGATAACCCAGAAAAATCAAAGAACTCTACAGACATAGGACAAAAGCATATGACATGGGATATAAAGTCTGTGAATGATTTCAAATCCCAAAGGCAAGTGTTTGCATCTTGATTTGAGCAAACGCTTTGCCACTATAACTAATGGTTAAGCTGACTTCTAATACAGACAGTATGACATTCTTGTGTAGGTTTGCTATCTTTTTGCCACAATGAAAAAATCCCTTTGCAGTGTCAGTCACTATGTTATCTAGGGTATAAGCACATGAAGAATAGAATTAAAACTAATATTATATTAGACAAGCATTAGTCACCAGAAAATATCCAGACATAAATTATGACAGAGAGGGTAGGACATATCACTTAAAGGAAGAAATAATTGCAAATTACTTTAAGCAAAGATCATTTAAATGTCTGTTTGCTCAAGCACTGGACAAAGTCAACTACTTTAAAATGGAATCTGTGTGTCAAATTATAGCAAGCCAAGGAAAAATTATTGTTTGATATGACTAATAAAACATGTATTTTCAAGTTAATATCACTTTTTCCTAAAGAATACCACCTAAGGATGGGTGCTAGTGGCTCACACCTATAATTCAAGTTATTCAGGAGGCTGAGTTCCGAGGATCATAGTTGGAAGTCAGCCAGGGAAGCTGTGAGACTCTTATCTCCATTTAACCAAACAAAAAGCCAGAAGTAGAGCTGTGGCTCTAGTGGTAGAGTGCTAGCCTTGGGCAAAAATGCTCAGGGACAGTGCTCAGGTCCTGAGTTAAGTCCCAGAACTGACATAAAAAACATACCACCTGCTATGTTTTTTCCATGTCCTTCCAGTTCCTTACAAATGCGGTGATGTCATTCTTTCTGATGGAAGCATAGAATTCCATTGTATGTACACACACACACACACACACACACACACACACATATTTTCTTGAATGATTTTTCATTCATCTACTGAGGAGCATCTGGGTTGGTTCCATATCTTAGCTCTGGTGAATAATGCTGTAATAAACAAAGTTGTGCTCGTCGCTGGTCATTTGGGTAAATGCCCAGAAGTGGCATTGCTGGTCATAGTGAAGCTCTATGTGGAGTTTTTTGAAGAACCTCCATACCGCTTTCCAGAGTGGTTGAACAAGTTTACACTCCCACCAACAGAGTAAATGAAGTAAGCCAGACCCAAAGAAACATAGGTCCCATGGTCTTCCTTATTTGTAATAATTAGTATATGTCTAGGATAATCTTTTTTTTTCTTTTTTTTGGGGGGGGATCCGGTCGTGGGGCCTTAAATCTGGGCCTGGGTGCTGTCCCTCAGCTCTTCAGCTCAAGGCTAGCGCTCTATCACTTGAGCCACAGTGCCACTTCCGGCTTTTTTCTTTTTGCTTATGTGGTGCTGAGGAATCGAACCCAGGGCCTCAGGCATGCAAGGCAAGCGCTCTACCACTGAGCCACCTTCCCAGCCCACCTCTAGGATAATTTTAGCAGATGAGCAGAATAGGTCAATAACTACGTACATGCGACCATATAAGATGACACTAAATGAAATGAACCCCAAGATATGGACACAAGAGGATTTTCTTTGTTGTTTCTGTTTTTAATGTACTATACAATTTCTTGTTTCTTGTGTATGTTCTCTCCCTATGGTATATACCCTGTTCTCACTATATTTGCTTTTGGTACCCTGAGTATTGTATATATGTTTATCTGAACTAGGGAAGGGAAGGGGAACAACAAAATGGTGAGACAAAGGACAAAGGGGGAACCAATGCAACAGCAACATTCACAAAACACTGTTGGAAATGATCTGTACAACTTGGAGGGGGATCTCGGGGGACGGAAAGAGGAAGAAAAATGAGGGAGGGGGTAATGAGTTAGACAAGAAATGTAATCACTACCTTACTTATGTAACTGTAACCCCTATGTACATCACCTAACATTAAAATAAAAAAATACCACCTGTGAAATTTATCCATCAAAAGACCTATCCTTCTTGCATAAAGCTGGGATTGCAGAAGAGAAATACCTAAACAAAATAACTAAAAGAGAGACAGTGCATAAGTCAACTTTTAGAGAAACAATTAATATCACAAGAATAGGTAATCTGATTACACCTGACCCAAGTTTGATTCTACCTCTCTGTTCACTGTGAGATATCAGAGAGTTTATTCAATCTCCCTAAATAGCAGAGAGATTCAAAAGCCTGTAACATCAAAACTACTCTACAGATTTAATGCAGTACCTATCAAAATTACAATGATATCTTTCATAGAAATAGAAAAACTGTCCTAAAATTATTTTGGTGGAACCTTAGAAGACCTCAAACAGTTAAAGCAATCTTCAGCAAAAATAATAAAGCCAAACATATCATGTTACTGACTTATAAATATACCACAATAAGAGGGTGACCAAACACAATGGTTCTACCATAAAATGTAATTTATACACCAGTGGAATAAAACACAGAGCACAAATGTAAATCCCTGTATTCATGGCCAATTGTCAATCTAGATGCCACAAATACACAATTGGGAAAGGATTTTTGTTTTTTTTATTAGTGTACATAAAGTGTAAACAAGGAATTTCAATGTGATCTGTTCACATATATATATAATATTATTGGATCATATTTACCACATGATACTCTTTCTTATTCGCAACTTTTCAACAAATGGTGAGGGGAAAACTTGACATACACAAGCAAAAGAATAAAATTCTTGTAACATCTCATAGAAAAATTAACTCAAAATGTATTAGAGTCAAATATCCTAACCCAAACTGAAAAAAAAAAAAGACTAGAAGGAAATGTAGAAAAAAGGTTCTAAAATACTGATCTGGGCAATCATTGTCACATATATTCAACAACTGAACAATATGCTTCCATGAAAATAAAATCTATCTCTCAAATTGTCATTTAAAACATCCACATGCATTTTGCTGCATACTCCTACTTCTCTCTTCCCATCAATCCAATCCCAATAGTCTTGAAACATACAGGCCCAAGATATATTGTCCTCATTCTGAAGTCACTAGCTCTTAGTCACAGTTCCCAAGTTGATCATCAACCCACAACTTCAATTCCTTCAAAGGTCTTTATATCCCATCCCACATTTTTTGCTCAATTTCCCAAACCAATCCATTAAACAAAATGCTTAAATAGGGATACAGGTTGACCTATTGTAACAATGAGATGTACAAGATACTATGTTGAAAAACGAACTCGGATAATAGGGGAAAAACAAAGGAGGAGGTAACAATGATTGATAAGAAATGTACTCATTACCTTGCTCATGTAACTGTAACCCCTCTGTACAGTATTTTTACAATAAAAATGTATTAAAAAAGAAAATAAATCAATCTGAAAAAAATGAAATTAACAGATAATCATGAGCCATCTTTCCACTGTATTTCTATTTTACTTCTCTTTTCCTCTGAATTTAACATACCTTGAATCTCTGCCAGCTTTTCTTTCATTTTTTCTTTAATTGTGACTAGGATTATGTGCTTATTTTAGGTGTTTTTTAACTGTATGTTGTTATGAAAGTTTTCCATCGTGTTATTTCCAAACAGCATATCATGTACTTTGATAGAATTCATCCCTTCTATTACTGACTGATTCTCCCTCTTTTAAACCATGTTTAGCTGTTGTTATTCAGCTTTCTTATATGTATGTGAAGTATTCCAATCCTATCCACCTTTCACTCTCTCATTCTCTCCTCATGCTAATTCCCACCATTTTACACTAAGGTCCTTTATTTATTTATTTTTTATATTTTTTACAGTTTTGATGCCACTTAGAGAACACACAGCATTGTCTTTCTCAGTCTGGATTATTTTGCTTAGGGTGATGGTATTTAGTTTCATTCCTCTTCCTGAAAATCACATAATTGCATTTTTCTTTATGGCTGAATAATACTGAAAATATTTTAAAAGTATTTCACTAAATACTTTCTTTTACTACCAGTAGTAAAATTCACATAACAATTTTATGAAGTCAGGACTATTTTCCACATACTTTACCAAATAGCTTCATTGTGTACCTAACCCTCATTTTTTCTTTATTCGCTCATTAGTTGGTAGCTACTTGAGCTAATTCCATAGTTTTGCTATTGGTGAGTAATACTACTATAAACAATATTGTATGTTAACTACCACACCTTTACATATATATGCCTATGAGTGGCAGGTGTGAATATATGTATACATGTATGTATGTTTTATATATATATATAACATATATAACGTATATATAAAAATGTATATATACATATACATATATATATATATACATATATATATATATATACACACTAGCTTTAGTGTTTTGGTGAATCTCCATACTGATTCTGATTCATTGCTGTATGAGTTTAATTACCTCTGACTGTATGTAAAGTTTTCTTCTCCACAACATCTTTGCTGACATTAATTCTGCTTTTTATCTTGATGACGTTCTGACTGTGAGATGGATCCTCAAACATTTTGATTTGCACTTCTTGTAAGGCTAAGCATGTTGGACATTTCTTCACGCATGTATTGGACATTCATACTTCTTTTGTCTAATTCATCTGTTTATTTATCAAATTTATTTATTTTGCATCTCCTATTCATGTTGTATTAGAATACTCAATAGTAACCTTAATTTAACCTTAATTACCTGCTTGAATGAATTATCTCCAGATATAGTCCATACTCTACAGTAAAGGAATCAGGATCTTAGCATCCAAATTTGGAAGGACGTAACTTTCCAAATGGCTCAGAACATGAACATACTATGTGTTTACTAGGTAGGATTAATTACCAAACACTTTTTTGTGAAACATCTTTTAGCTTTTTCTACTTTCTTAATAAATATCTTCTTTAAATTTTCTCAACAGAAAAAAAATTGTTAAGCTTAAAAACAGAAAGTAACAGTATAATTTTTGGGGGGTAGGGTGGGGCTTGAACTCTGCATGGGCACTGTCTTTCAGCTCTTCAGCTCAAGGTGAGTGCTCTACCACTTGAGCCACAGTGCCACTTCCGGTTTGGGGGTGGTTCACTGGAGAGAAAAGTCTCACTGACTTTCCTGCCCGGGCTGGCTTTTTTTTTGAATTGTGAAAATACCATACAGAGGGGTTAGTTTGAGAATCACTTTATATAATCTGGAGAATAATCCTTTATTAGATAAATAGCTGCCAAAGATCGTCTTCTATCCTGTTGGTCGTCTCACAATTCTGGTAATTGGGTTTTTTTCTTCTGTGCAGAAACATTTGAATTGACATAATCTCATGTAACAATTCTTGTTCCTATTTTCTGAGCAATTGGAGTCCTAATCAGAAAGGTGGCCTATGGCTATAACATGAAGACTTGTCCTTATTTTCCTATTGTAGTTTCAACTTTTGAGATCTAATCCACAGATTGTTGAAACATGTTCAATTAATTTTTGTACAGGATGAGACAGAGATCTGGTTTCAGTTTTCTATGTGTGGCTATCCAGCTTTCCAACATCATTTGATCACTGTATGTTTTTGGCACCATTGTCAAAAGTTGTGTCTGTAGCTATATAGGCTTATTTCTGGAAGGACCACTGTAGTTTTTATTACTACCACTCTGTAATGAATTTTAAAGTCAAGTGCTATAATACCTAGCATTTATTCTTATTGTTTATCTATATAGGTTTACTTATTCAAGGTATTTGGGGATTTCAAATAAACTTTATGATTGATTTTTATATATTGTGTAAAGTGATATAAAAATTGTGATTATTGCATTGAATCTATAGATTAGTTTGGAAAGAATAGCTATTTTTACAATATTAAGTATATAAGCATAGAGAGTATTCAATCTTCTACTGCTTTCAACTTTTTAAGGTTTTATTTTCATCAGAGAGGCTTTTCATGCTCTTAGCTTGGTTTATTGTTAGGCATTTATTTTTGAAACTACTATGAATGGGATGGTTATCCTGATTTATTTCTAAGTCTGTTCATTATCAGTATAAAGCAAAGCTACTTACTGTTGTATGTACATTTTATATCCTGTCACTTACTCATAGGTGCTAATCTTTCTTTGAAAGTTTTACAGCATTTAGTATAGCAAAACTGTCCAATCCTAGGCTTTTCTTTGTTAGAAGACATTTCATTACTGCTTCAATTTCATAGCTTGCTAGAAATCTGTTTATGTGGTATATATAATGTTGGATCCACCTTTTGGTTATTGGTATAAATACACTTAATTCATTACATTATAATTAGAAATGTCCAATCTCCCATCTCTAATTTTATTATTGGTCCTTTCTGTTTTTGATGAGTATAGCCAAAACGTTATCATTACAACAAGTTTATCATTTCAAATAAGTATCTCATTTTCTTTCATTTGCTATTGTTATTTTTTTATTGTGTGAATACCATACAGAGGAGTTACAATTACATGGGCGAGATAACAAGTACATTTCTTATCAAGCATTGTTGCCTCCTCTTTGTTTCCCCTTCCCATCCCTTCCCATATTCCCCCCTCCCCTTACCCGATCCTCCCCCCCACACCAAAGTTATAAAGTTCCATTTTTTTTTATTGTGAAAATAGTGTACAGAGGGGTTACAATTACATGGGCAAGATAATGAGTACATTTCTTATCAAGCATTGTAGCCTCCTCCTTTGTTTCCCCTTCCCATCCCATCCCCCCCCCCCCGCAACCAAAGTTGTAAAGTTCCTTTTTTGACATAACATCTCATTGTTGCAATGGGTCCACCTGTATCCCTATTTAAACAATTTGTTTTTCCCTTCCCCTCCACAAATTATACCAACTTCAAATACAGTGAAAGCAGGGGTTATACTGTGGGGGAGGGACATACAAAGCAACATAGAAATCATCTTATAAATATGTTAGAAACAACTACATGAAAGAAAAAAAACAACATGTGAATACTTACCTTGGGGTTCATTCCCCTAACATTACCTTATCTGATCTTTTCTGCTTGACTCAGAGATATACTAGTTATTGCAAATAAGGGAAACCATGGGACCTATGTTTCTTTGGGCCTGGCTTACTTCACTTAATGAAATTTTTTCCAAGTATTTCCATTTCCTAACAAATGGGGCAATGTCATTCATTTCTTTCATTGTGTATATATACCACATTTTCTTGATCCATTCATCCCCCCAAAACAAATCTTCAAAGAAACAACTGCCCAATAAATAAGTGGTCTAAAAACTTAAAGAGAAACTTCTCTGAAGAGGAAAGAAGGATGGCCAATAGACACATGAAGAAATGCTTAACCTTTCTAGCCACAAAAGAAATGCAAATCAAAACAACATTGAAATACCACCTCACCTCAGTTAGAATGGCTATAATCAAGAACTCTAATAACAACAGATGCTGGAGGGGATGTGGACAGAAGGGAACCTTACTTCATTGTTGGTGGGAGTGTAAACTTATTCAACCACTTTGGAAAGCAGTATGGAGGTTCCTCAAAAGACTCCACATAGAGCTCCCCTATGACCCAGCAATCCCACTTTTGGGCATTTACCTAAATGATCACAAACAAGACCATACTAAAGCTACCAGCACAACTATGTTTATTGCAGCATTATTTACCATAGCTAAGATATGGAACCAACTCAGATGCCCCACAGTAGATGAATGCTATTGTTATTTTAGTCTCCACTTGGTTCCCTGATCTTATTTCTTTCCATCTACTTTTGGTCTGACTTCTTATTTTTCTAAAACTTTGAGATACGTTGTTAGATTATTTGAGATTGCTCTGATATTTTAATATACACACTCAGGCATAAACTTTCCTCTTAAAACTTTCTTTGCTGTGTTTCATAGGTTCTGGCAAGTTGGTTTATTTTCATTTACTTCTAGATTGTCTTTATTTTCCCTTTATTTAATGATCCACTAATCATTCAGCTGTGAATTGTCTGATCTCTGTTTATATAGTTGCCTTTGTTATTAGTATTTTTTATGTGTATATGTATTGGCTCCAACTCAAGGCCTTGGTGTTCCTCAGCTTCTTTTGCACAAGACTAGTGCTCTACCACATGAGCCACTGCTCCTTTTCTGGCTTTTTTTGGGGGGGGGATAATTAATGGGAGGTAAGACTCTCACAGACTTTCATGTCTGGGCTGGCTTTGAACCAGAATCCTCAGTTCTTGGCCTCTGGAGTAGCTAAGATTACAGTCATACACTACCAGTGCCCAGTTTGATTTCTGTTTTTTACCCTGTTTGATCTGATAAAATACTGGAAGTTAGTTAGGCTTGGTGACTCAGATCTGTGTCTAGCTAGGAGGCCGAGTTCTAAGAGTTCATGAATAGAAGCCATCAGGGATAAAAACAATTCTCTGAGACTCTATTTTCAGTTAACCAGAAAAATTCTCTTCTAGGAGTATCAATCAAGTGGTAAAACTCCTATTGTGAAAAGGAAGAGAAAGAGTGAAGGCTGAGTTCAAGCCCCTGTACATGCATGCACATATGTGTGCGCACACACGCACACACACATACACACACACACACACGCACATACACACACAGAAATATAGAAAGTTATATCCATTTTCTTGTATTTGATTAATTTTTTTCTCTAAAGTATAAGCTGTCTGGGAGAAAGTTCTATGAGCTTGGATGAAGAATATGTATACAGCATGTATTTGGTGAGATATTCTGTAGCTATTTGGTCTACAATGTTACTTGGTTTTTGAAGTTTCCTTGTTGATTTTTATGTCAAGACCATGTAGCTATCAGTGAAATTGGATGCTAACATCAACTGTTGTAATGGCACTCTGGTTAGTCTGTGCATTCATATCCAAAAGTCTTTGCTTTAGGGATATGTATATGCTGATATTTTGGGCATACATGTTCACAACTGTTGTATCTGTCCAGTGAACCATTCCCTTGTCAACAATGGGTTACCTTCTTTGTCTCCTGTGACTAATTTTGATTTAAGAGCTGAAAACAGTTATGCATGCATGCTTTGTGGCTCCATTTGCTTGGAAAGTGTTTTGCCCATACTTTATATGTGTTTCTATCCGTGTGATGTGTTTCTTATAAGCAAGGAATGGCTGGGTCTTGTCAAATCCAGTCTGCCAGTCTGTGTCTACTGATGAGAGATTTCAGGCTATTCAAACTCTGATGCTTTGTCTTAAATATGTTTCAGTTTATCAGAGAGACTTTTGACTGTGGTAGGTTTTTTTTTTTTTATATCATCATGAGGCTTGAACTCTAGGCCTGGGTGCTGCCCCAGAGCTCTCCAGCTCAAGGCTAGCATTCTACCACTTAAGCCACAGTGCCACTTCTGGTTTTCTGGTAGTTAACTGGAGCTAAGAGTCTCACGGATTTTCCTACCCAGGCTGGCTTTGAACCACGATCCTCAGATCTCAGCCTCCTGAGTAGCTAGGATTTCAGGCATGAGCCACTGGCACCCAGCTCAGCTGTGTTTTTTTTTTTTTGTGAATCATTGAGCTTTGCATTTCCAGAAAATTAAGTATTTTTCAGAATTTTTATGCATTAGATTTTTTTTGGTTGGTTGTGGGGCTTGAACTCAGGTCCCTGGAAGCTGTCCCTGACCTTTTCTGCTCAAGGCTAGCTCTCTATCTACCATTTTGAGTCACAGCTCCATTTTCAGTATTATAGCAGTTAGGTGGAAATAAGAGATTCACCAACTTTTCTTTCTGGGCTGGCTTTGAACTGTAATCCTCAGATCTCTGCCTCCTGAGTAGCTAAGGTTATAGGCATGAGCCATTGGTGCCTGGCATCATGAACTTTTATTTCATGCTGTGTATTCAGTTTTTGTTTCTTTCAGCTCTTTATTTGAAGTTTTTTTTTCAGGTATTTATTTGGGGACTCTTTAATTTCATTGACCATTCTCTTTTATTTACTCTTTGATTGTCCATCTATTTCATTGATATTAATATTTTACTATGGCATTGTTGAGTTTTGGAGACATAATCCTTCTCTGTTTCTGTTTTTGCTTTTTCTCTTGTATTTCTTCTGCTTCTGTGCTGCAATTTGAGTGTCTGACACTGTGTCCTTGGTGGGAAGCCTTAACCATCTGCTACCTTTCGGCTGAAGTATTCTCAGTGTTCAGCTGGGAGAGGATAGTGGCCGCATGGAGGCTCTGTTCAGAGTGAGGGTATGGCTCAGCAGCCAAGCATTCAACCAGGATAGCACACCTAATCCCCCAGCACCTCTATGATTGAGAAAAAACTAACTGAACTCTCTTTTAGAAGGGTTTAATTATACACTTCAGCAGATTTCACTATAAAATCTCTTTGTTGGTGCCATTGCTAGCCACAGACAGCCTTATGAGCTGTAGGCTGAGCACATTTTCACTTGATCCACAATTCCCTCAGTTTGTGCCTTCAGAGATAGCAAGCATCTAAGGTGAGAGGTAATCCCCAAACGCATCAGGGAACAGGGAAAGCAGGCAGAACACTGCAATGTCAAGGGGTGAACTGAGGGACTTAGGAATTTGCTCTCAGAGATTTCAGATCCTACTGTCCAGTCGTTCACCTGATGTGGTACAGGAGGTGTGGAGTCATGTGATCCTGTTTTGTCACACTTTGGGCATGCAGGCCTCCTGCTGCTAAACTGTATCATCAACACACATCTTTATTACAACCACTTAGCCTATTACACTTATTCTTTATGGGCTTTGGCTTGTGACTGTCTTGAAACGAACCACCTGAAGTATGCTTGTTATGGTAGCCTTTCAACATCCTCTTACTAAGAACTCATCATCTCCTCTGACGCCTTGCTTTTCCTCCTCCAAAATTATATCTAGTTGGTGACTTGCTCCAAAATTATATCTAGTTGGTGACTTGTCTTCTCTTTCATCAGAAACTGGGGGGAAAAACAACCTAAAAGAGTATTCCACATTTTTCCCATAGCACATCCACTCAACCACTGGCAAATGAGCCTTTCTAATTTGATGGCTGACATACCTAAAATCCTAGTTAAGAATTCCAAAAATGGGATATTAGATTCACACAAAATAATTAGTAATGCCACCCCAGAGAACTTGAGTCATATATTAACCAAATAAAAACTATTCATTTCATTCAAACAAAAATTATAAGCATACATTTTGTACATAAAGATCACCCCAATCAATCTTGGCCTTCTGTCTGTACCAGACAGGAAAGCACACATTCTACTGATAACCAGGTCAATGTGTTATCAACCAGTGGCTGACACCCGAAACTCCTTCCCATTCATAATCCTTCCAAGTTATTCCAGTTCTTTCCATTGTTGTGAAGCAAAATTTGCTTGGCCATCCAAGCTATTTTATTTCCTTCCTATGGATGATTCAGATTTCCTTCCAATGTCAGAAGTTGTCACTGTCAGTAATAGCCAGGAGGAAAACATGATAAATTGACATTAGACAATTTAAGGCCAATTTTCGAAACATGGGCAAGGTTTGGGAGGTGGGGTGGGATGCACTGATGAAGTATAACAGGATTGCTGGTGCTAGGAGCTACCTTAGTCCTGAAAAACACAATAACAACATCAAGAAATTATACTCTATTGGGAGGATCATGATTTAAAATATAAAGCTCTCAGCCACACTCATCCTAGCCTCCAAATCTCTTTTAACTTTCCAGTGACAAAGTGCCACATAAAAAGCTGGGCACCAGTGACTCACACCTATAATCCTAGCTACTCAGGAGGCTGAGATCTGAGGAGCGTGGTTTAAAGCCAGCCCGGGCAGGAAACTCTATGAGACTCTTATCTCTAATAAACTACTAAAAAAAGCCAGAAGTGACACTGTGGCTCAAGTGATAGAGCACTCATCTTGAGCAAAAGAAGCTCAGGGGCAGCGCCCAGACCCAGAGTTCAATCCCCAGGACTAGAAAAAAAAGCCATATATAGACAAGAGAGTCTGCTTATATAGTTTATAAAAGTCATTTTGTGAGGGTACAGAGTGGGAAAGGGGGAGAGGATACTGAAAGTTAAACTTCATCACTGGTTAATTACAATCTCTATGTCACGTAAGTAGTTTTCTCCATGATTTCTCATTCAAATTTCTCAGGTCACAGGGATAAAATTAGTTTGTTAGAGTACAGTATACAGCTTCAGGTTCCTACTGAAAAAAGTCATTTAATATGTGGGATCAGTTTCTCATTCTAGGTAAATTCCTGGGAGAATTTATGTAATTGGTTCAGGTTAAAAGTTAATCATGACTATGCTCATAAATATGTCAGACAGCATGACTAACGGGGTGTAAGAAGCTTTACTGAATAAACCTTACCCTTTACATCTAGAACACAAAATCGGTGTGTTTCTGAATTGGAATGACAGCTCCCTCTGTTCCTTTGCTCTTTCCAACCTTGTACTGTCCCTGCTCCCATGCCAGGTCACTGTTTAGCATATTAATGCCAAGCCTGCTTTTACCCCAAGTGCCAGTTTCATATATATATAGATAGATAGATAGATAGATAGATAGATAGATATAGATAGATAGATAGAGATAGATAGATAGAGATAGATAGATAGATACACACACACACACACACACACACACACACACACTAGTTGGATCTCAGCCAGTGGAATTAAATGAAATGGTTTCTGTCAGACTGAATACTAATTATGTCTTCATGCCAGTGCGAGGACTGCATCATGACATCATTTGCAAAGAGGTTGGAAGTTGAAGAGCAAATAGAGATTATGTGATATTTATGGATAGAAACAAAGTGGGGTTATACTGGGCAGTTTACCTCTTTGTGTTGGTTGGTTTATACAAGTTTGGCTTTGGTAATTCAAGGCATCTGGGCAACATTGCACATTAAATAAATGTTTCATTGATTAAATCAGTCTCTTTTTTTCTAAGACTTCAACTCCACCAATCAATTTCCCAGCCCCTGGAGATACTGTATTTTTACTATTTTCAAAGGTCTAGGCCGTTTGTATAAGCCTAACATGGCAATCTGGTTTTCTGCAACAGTGTCATTTATATTGCTTATTTCAGTCCCTCCTCTTATCCTTGACATTACATTTTATGCATAAATTATATGATCACCTCACATGGACCACAAGAATTCCAGACCTTGACTGTTCTTTTATTATCTGCACCTTAGGCTCAATAGTCTATCAGAAATAACAAAGTTATTCACCCTTCAAAGACTTACATATCTTGCATCATTAACTCTTCTCAATTAGCTAAATAACTGATAATCTGTATTCTTATAGTACTGAGAAAATTGCTCCCAAGTAAATGTTAAAGAAGTTTCATTGGAAATAAAAGTTTAAGTCAGGAGAAAGTATGAATGTCTATTTAATTCAGCATCCATATAACAGTGTTTTTGAATTTAATATATTTTGACAGGTATATGAACTACAGAAAAACTAACATGAAAATACTCTGTTCCAAAATCTAACTGCACAGAATGAGGATAAGAAAATAAAATTGATTATCAGATGTCAGTTTTAGATTAATCTCACATTATAACTATATGTGATCATGGCAAATGATTTAACATATTGGATACTTAATGTTGTTCCATAAGACACAGATATGTAAGGCCTCTAAATTTATCTTCCAAGGCTATAATACATTTATGTTAAAACCATGTATTTTTATTAGCATGCAGTACTTGTACAAGAGGGGAGAGATTTCTATCTGTGACATCTCTATACATATGTACAATACATCCTGATCAATCTCCATCACTCTCCCTCATCTCATTCCATCTTCTTAAAACATTTTCAACAAGTTTAATTTTGATATTTTCATAAATCTTACAAAACACTTTGATTATATTAATCCTCATTCATTACCTTCATTAACTCTTCTCCACTTTCCGAACAGACTCTGTTTTTACCTTTCTAACAATCATACTTTAGTAATATAATGGTAAGGAATTTGGACTCTGAAATAATTCTTTTAGAACCTAGAAATGTACAGTTAATTATACAGAGATAATTGCTTCCTGCTCCTGTTAGAGAATAATCAATACCCACAAACATTATATGTAACACTAATGCTTTAGAATGGCAGGAAAGGAATTATGAACCCAAGACACTGGTGTGGGTTTTTTTTCAAATTGCCTATAATTTTTCATACTGCTTAGTCTCTCACATATATCCTTTATTTACTCTTCTATAGTTAACTGAGTGGAGGTTTATGTTTCTTTCCATTTTGTGTAGTAAATGTAAGCAGGAAACATAGTCAAACAATGAAATGCCTACAAGTTTTAGGGCAGTGAAATGGGACAGTTAGAAAACACTGAGGTCAGCTCTCTACCCACTGGACAGGGTAGCTCAATGACAATGCACTTGCTTACTGACTTGTTCTTCTAGTTTCATACTGTAGTTGGAAAAACACTGGTGTTAGAGCTTTGTTGATGGTCTTAGCAATGTTCAGGATGATCTTTGTTGGGATACTCTCTTACTGTTTCAATCTGATTGATACAGATCTCTTCAAATTGTTTACAGCATCTTGGCTCAATTTTGATATGCAAAATGTATCCAAAAATGTATGCATTTCTTTTAGATTTTCTAGTTTATCAGAATACATGCTTTTCAAAGTATTTCACTAAATATGCCCTGGGTTTCATTGGTGTTTATTACAATATTCCCTTTTTGTGATTGATTTTAGTGATTTGAGTCTTACCCTTCCTTTTGGCTTAGTTTGGTTAAAGACTTATCAATTTTTTTATCTTTTCAATTAATCAACTTTTCAACTTTTTAGTGTTGTATATTGTTTTCATTATTTTAGTCTCTGATTCATCCGCTTATTTGTTGTACATTTGGCTTATTCTTTGGTTTCTAATAGCTGGGGATACATCCTTAGGTTGTTATTTGAAACCTGTTATTTTTTTTTCTTTTAATTGAGGTTCTTATTGCTACAAACTTTAGTCTTAGCAATACTTTGGTGTGTCCTAGGGATTCTAGATTCTAGAAACTTTGATTTATCTACTTATTTCTTCAATGGTTCATTGGTCACTTACCAATATACTGTTCTGTATCCATGTGGATAAGCTTTTCCCATATTTTCTTTTCAGATGATTTCTAGTTTCATTCCACTGCGGTCTGATAGAATACATGGAATTATACTGATTAAGCCAGTACCACCCCAATAACGACAAAACCAGATAATGACACAACCAAAAGAGAATGCTGCAGAATAAATTTCTTTGATTAATTTAGATGCAAAACCCTCAATAAATTACTTAATTCAATGGCATATTTAAAAGGCTATGTGTCAAGATCAAATGAGTTAACATTCCAGAGATACAGGGATAGTTCAGCATATGCAAATCTGAAAAGGTAGAGCACTGACACACCAAGTATAAGATCCTTAGTTCGAACCTGAGCAGCAACCAAAAGAAAGGTATTTATTAAGAGATGACTCCATCTAGACAGAGATCTCTCCTGAATCACTAGCATCAAATACAGGCTAATCATAGTAGCAATTATTGTCACTTGGTTGCATATTTCTCTGAAGTTAGAAATAGTTCTATGTAAAGTATGAACAAAAACCAACGTACAGTCTTTTATTTCATATGTCATGGTTTTATCCCTATGAAATTCCCTGTATCCAAAATATCTGAAATATTTTATTGTGTGTAACTGGGTGCTAATCTACAATGATTCTAAAAATATGAATAATAATCCCTAGGATACTTAAGATCACAAATGATACCAGACCTTGGTAGAGTTTTGATCCTGTGTGTGCCTGAGAGGACGGTTAGCCTTGTAGGCCATAAATGCTTTCCAGACCAAAAGCATTGAAACAATAAAAAAAATACACCCATAAAGTCCAGAAGATCTCAATGATGAAATTCTATTTTCAGAACTCCAGATAAATCTTTATTCCTCTTTGTTCTTTGGCTATTTTTTGAGCAACTACTGAATTAATTTTGTATGATATACTTGACAACTTGTGGGTTTTTGGAAGCAATATCACTTTCTTCAGAAGTGTTCTCAATTTTTGTAATAAATCATATCTGTCTTAAGCAATTTATATTGAAAGGGATTTCTGTATCATTCATTATTTTTGCTAAATTTTATTTCCTTTGTATCAGTCCATTGTTTCCAGCTATAATTTTGAATCTTGATTCTGACATAACATATTATCCCTTGCTGGTTTCATAGCCTATGAGTTAGATGGGCATTTCTCAGTCTTTATGTTACTACCGAAAATGAGAAATGAGATGTCATAAATGACAGAACATTTGATATTTGAGTAGACATTTCCCTTCATGTTGGCTCAGCAAAATACACCAGTCTTTCTTTCCTTAAAAACAATCCATGAGAATCATGGTGGAAAATCACCTCGTTTTAAAAGTAAACTATAATCATCATATTAATCTTAAGTCAGCTACATCCAACTTTAGGGTGAAATGCTAAATGCACTTAAGGTTCTCTTTAGAAAAGTCTTTAAATTACTTCACATGCTTAACTTTCATAAATTTAAAAATTGACAACAACATGCACAATTTTAAAGGTCACTCTGTTTTGCTACTATAACCACCAGATCATGAAATTTCAGAGATTTAATGCAACAAAAGTGCATTTATTACTCAGAATCCAATCCATGGTGAAAGTGGGAGGAATTTTGCAAGCATCCAAGCAAGCTAAGTCACCTTCAGTATGCAAGTAGGCCCAAGCTCATCCTTTCGTATTGGCATATACCCAATAAAGCAAGAAAAATGAAAGAAGGGTTGACGGTTAGTCAGGAAGTGGCATGAATCACTGCTGTTTATATGGTACTACCTAGAACTAAGCTAGTCATGTCTAATTTCAAGGAAGTCTGGAAAGTATAATCTAGTTATATAACTAGAAGACAGAGAAGTGGCTTGATAAAGTAAAAGCAGCATTTCCATGGCATAGTAAACACCTTGCTCTGAACATCCACACTGCAGGACTGCTTACATTTTGATGCCTTCCTGAAAATGTCCCAAGGCAGATTCCTATTCTTAGAACTAGCCTACCAGCTCTGAACCATGTTCTAAGCAATCGCTTAGGAGAAGCTGCACCTACTTTCTCAGAAGGCAATGGAGACCCTTAATCAACAATGTCAAAGAAGGCTTCTTAATGATGTCCTCTCTCAATTGCAGTCAACAGGGTGAGGCCATGCCTTCCTGGGACATGTCTAAGTGGCTGAGGGATTCCTTGCAGGAATTTTTGCATGAATGGAATCATCTTTGACTCCCCTCTCCCCCTAACACACACACACACACACACACACACACACACACACTAGTAGCCATGTATAAAAGTCAAGGGCAAGGCCAATGTTGAACAAGGTGACAATTTAGAAATAAAGAGTTCAAGAAAATAGGTTGTTCATATGCCATTTTATGTTTCAAACCATGAAGTTAAGGTGATCAGGAAATGAATTCGCATTCACAGTTTTCATTTTCCGGATAATAGTGAAAGCCTTTGAGTTTGGAAACCAGTATGAATGGGATACTCCAGGGAAATGCAGTGTTATATGGGTAGTAAAATAAATAACATGAAATAAAGGGTATTAGAGAATTGAGAAGATTGATATGGTTCTCAAACCACAGAATTCTAAAAGCAATGTACCATGAGTATCAATAGCATGGTTGTCATTTTCTATCAATGGGAGTTATCAAATATAGACAGAAGCCCTGAACAAAAATTGTGTGGGTTTTGGATATCAGAGAGATACTACAAGTATTTGCTACATATGATAACAAGTATGCCAAACATTGTTTTAATTTTCTAAACCTGTTAACTGATTCACCCTGCTGAGAAACCTTAATGCTCAAATATCCTTTATCTGGGACCTTAAACATATTTATAAGTTCTACCTCCTGATTGAGAAGACCTCAATTTTACCATCAAATCATTAGACTTACATAAGCATGCTAGTTTATCTACTAAAATATTGCATCATTTTCGTTATTAAAGCATTCTTGTCAAGCTACTTTCTCCTACTTAATACACATGGCCATTTTCCCCCCAGGTACATGGGGATTTTTAGTTATTAAATATGGCGCATTGGTTCAAGTTTCATGTTTACAATGCACTTGGGTAGCCGATCTCATAATAGTGATACTTTATTAGGATATGCCTGGTGATCCACCCCCTTGATGTCCAGAATTGCATATTTCTTAAGAATGACTGCATTAACTTTGTAGAAGTATCTAAACTTACTGTTCTTCTTTCAACTCCTTATTCTCATGGCATAAAATATATTACCCATATCACACATTTCTCTCCGTACTTTTTGAGCAAGAACACATAGATCTTCAAAGCTGTATTTTATCTGTTGATTTTATAAGATTTTTAACTATATTTATTTTCCATAACTACATCTTTTTTATCTCAAAATTCATTCAATCTTCACAGCAACTGCCCAAGCTATCTAGCTTTCTTAATGGCTATCTATTTCTTGTACAGCTTTACTATTACTGATTCAGTCTTTGTCTGATTGATAAAATTGAACTATTATATTTTGTTCTTCCTAGCTCTGTTGCCAGTGAATAGAATACATTATAAGGATAAATATCATTATAGACTAATATGTTTACTTTGATACAATTGCATATATAACTGGCAATGAAATTACTAAGCCAAATGATTTATTTTGACAGATGCTGCTGAATATCTTTTAGACAATCTTGTAAAAATGTACATTTGCATTAGTAATATATCTCAGGACTCTGCCAGCAAAGAGGGATTATATTTCTTTTAAACATTTTCCATTCTGGTACACAGTGTCACTTCATATTGCATTTCCTTAAAAATGACTAAGTCTGAGCATTTTCTGTATATTTATTATCAATTCAGATCTGTACTTTCATGAACTGTATGTTTATAACAGTTACTTTTTATTGAATTATGTGTAACTTTTATCATTGCATATTAGTAAGTCTTTGCTGAAAAATATTTTCCATAAGTAGCATTTATGTGTTTGTTTTCCCTTACAAAAAGAAAAGTTTGAGTATGAAATAATCTTCTTAAAGTTTAATGCTTGAGCTAAATGTGATGGCTCATGTCCATAATCCTGGTTACTCAGAAGATAGAGATTATGAGGATCATAGTTTGAAGGTAGCTGAGACAAAATGGTCACTAGAGCCCTATCTCAATAAAAAAAAAAAAACAGATGAGTATGGTAGCACATTCCTGTAATCCCAGCTATATAGAAAGCATAATGGGGGACACATAATGGGAAGGCAAAAATGTTGAGACGCTATTCAGACTATAACTAAAACAAAAAAGGCCTGGACAAAATGTAACATGTAGAGCACCTGTCCATCAAGGGAAAAATTCTGAGTTAATATTTCAGCACCATGAAAAAATACAGTAGAACACTGACTAAAATCTTAAAAAAAAACTTTCAGTACCCTAGAAACTTTCCTACATGTGCAATGATATATTGTGACCATGTACAACTTAAACCTTCTAAAACAAATGCTCCTAGCCCCAAGTAAAGTGATGTTGAACACCTTGAGTGTAGTAATGCTGTAGGAGAGTCCTTGAATTGCCAATGTTTTATTTGGCATGGAAAAAAATTCTCCAATAGAAAAACAGAAATAAGCACTTTCATAACTCAAGAATCATTAAAATGCTATGGTATGTGGATCACTTTCCCACTCGAGAGATGCCAATATTGTACCAACCCCGTGTGAAATCTCTCCTCTGATCCCCTATGCTGGTAGAGAAACACCAGGTTCTATGGCTTACAAGGAAAAACCATGCATCTTTCCTCATACTGATGAGAATAAAGTCAGTGAGCTGATAAAAATGGTATATGAACCATATACAGAGTTCTACCACCATAAGGAATTGTTTTGTTTTTGATAGAGCAACTGTGAACCTACAGTTTTTACTGAAAGCCTACATTTTACCATACTCATATAGCTTCATTTAGCTATCCATTTGTTTTGTTTAGGATGTCTTTTGTTAAAACAGAAAACATGTAAGTCTTACATGGTCAGATCTGTGGTTTCTCAGGTATCTTGGTAAAGAGGTTCTCTTGTAGATTTTCTTCTGAGACTTTTAATTTTTCAATTATAATCACTCAAGAATGTATGTTAATGTAAAAAAAGACATTTTAGCTTTCAAGCTGGTCCTGAGGCTTGACCTCTGGGCCTGGGTGCCTTCCTTTTACTCAGGGCAAGCACTCTATCACTTGAGCCACAGAGCCACTTCCAGCTTTTTTCTGTGATTAATTGGAGATAAGAATCTCAAGAACTTTCCCTGCCCAGTCTGGCTTTGAACCACAATCTTCAGATCTTAGCCTCCTGAGTAGTTAAGATTACAGGCATGAGCCACTGGCTCCAGACATAAATTTTCTTATATTAAATCATAAAATCACAAGAAACATAAATTTAACTAGTTCCCATTCCAGTACAACCATTATTAATATTTCAATGTATAAAAAGATAAACTCATAAACTACTGAAAACATGCAAAGTTTTAAAACTATATAACATACAAGACAATATATCTTGTTTTACATTGATTGCAGATTGTACAACTGATACACACACATACACACACACACATATATATACATATATATAAAACATATGACCAAATGTGGGAAAAATAGAAAGTATAGAAAAATAAACATATCAAAAATTTGTGTTGCTCAAATCCAGCTTTCGAACTGCTGGAAGCTATTGTTAAATATCATTATTGTTACTGTGCTATCATGAAAACTGAAACTCATTCAGTTGTGAATTATTTTCCCCTTATCTCTGTATTTCAAAAATTTGACAGCATATATTTAGTTAATGGTCTTCTTTTGACAATGGCCTATAGTCCTTTTGCTCCATCCTCCTCCAATTTCAAAATCTAGGGCAATTATCTTATCCACATGTCTAATGTCTGATTTCATCGTCCTTTTGAATATATAAACATATGCTTATATGCGTTTCCTTGTAGAACTAGTGTAACCATTTTCAGAATTTTATGAATTCTGTCATGAAATAAACACTTAGACAAATATCTAGTAAATATTGCTTATATTCTATTATATTAATATCTTTTGGTCCATTCTTAGAGGTTCATTTCACCCATCTCTCTTTTTCTTTTATCTGGTAGATTTTTATAATATGCCGCTTAATTTCTTGGCTTCCTTTGTTGGTTTATATTTGGGAGTGGTGCATTTTATGGACAATTTGACACATTTTTCTGTACCACTTTTATTGGGCCAAATACATTTTATTTTCAGTGTGATTACTCTTATCATGAGAATGCTAGAAATCTGACATTCATGGAAGGGTAAAGGTTTTTTCTTGTTTGAAATTTGGGTTATTGAAGTTGATATAATATAATTCTTTTAGCCAAAGGCTGGTATCATCTGGAAATGCTCTGTGTGAGTATGTAAGCAAATCCTATTTATAAAACCACTAGATGTAATTATAAACTTCTGTATCAGTGCTTCTTAGTGAAGGAGAGTTTTGCTGCCTCAGGGATATTTGTTAATGTTTAGAGAAATTTTTGTTTATTCTTATTTGTTTCATCTACTAGCAGATGAAGGACAGTACAATTTGTAGACAGAAATATATGATTCAAAATGTTAGTGGCTCTCAGGTTGAAATGTACTGCTCTAGACCTATGAAGCTGTATAATACAAGGGTCCCTGAGACATGGACCTGAATAAAGTGCTCTATTGTCCAAGGCATGGGAGATATTTTAAATCAATGGCCATTATGTAGTGCTGTGCCCCACGAAGTACAATACATGGGTTTAGAAACAAAAGATGTTAAGTAGATACAGGTACAGGCATGTATTCACTCAGAAATTGTGTCAGTAAGTTAGAGTCCCTTTTCCATAATGGTTAGCTCTGTAAGTAAAATAGTCCCGGTCTCCTAGAAGAGAAATTTCTTGTTCAACCAGAAGTCATAGTAAGAATGCCATTAAAAGTTAAGCAGGAGTTGCTTTGTGATCTATAGCTTTGTATGCCAATAGGTTAGCATGTAAGGAAAGGAATTTTTGCTCTGGAAGAGATCGTTGATTGTCTCATCAAGGGTTGTTGAAGCTGAAATGACACAAGTGGGGGCGGAGGAAGAAGACCCTGTCTGGCACCAAGTTATCCACAAGGCTAACTCTCAGTTTTCCACTGTCTAATCCTGATGCTAATTGACAAATGCAAGACAAGAGAACTACTCTAGTGCAGCAGAGGTATGTGTTCATGATGATGGAAACCCAGAAATGGTAGTACAAGAGGGACATGATGGCCATTAATTACTTTTATGAAACTAGGTACAGTGGTGGCGGCCCTTCCAACTGATCTTCCTGTGTCAGCTCCAGGAAGGAGCTTAAACAGCTTCCAAAAGGAGCTTTCCCTCAGATCTGTCACTCCAGGAAGGAGAGTACTCACTCATGGCCCCCACATCCACCATACCACCAAGGTAAGCCCACGGGCCAAGGGCAACACATATGATGACAAATCTATATGATTGTTCATTCCTTAGATATGTTCAGTTGTAATGTGCATTCTCTCCATATGCATGATTTCAGTATGTAATGTATAATTTAATAAAATGAAAGGCATAATCAAGCAATTTTGAGTAGACACTTACAGACTGGTAAGATAAGCAACAGTCCTATAGGAAGCTTCAGTAATAATATCTGGAATTATTCTAGTGCTTGTGTTATTAGGTAGGCCATTTATATTGCAATTATGACTCAAATTGTATACACATATGAGAAATATTCTCTGATGTCCACCAACAATATTGTTACAAATTATATAAAACACTGTCAGCATGGCCCAGTATTCTTTAATCTACTTTAAAATTAGAAACTTCCTTTCAATCCTTTATAGGGATATTTAAGGTACTTCCAATCGTTCAAAGAATATGCATTAAGTTGAATCTTTGCATATATACACAATGGTTTGCTTAGAATGTTTTAGGAAGGTGGGATTAGACATCAAAATATACAGCCATTTTAAAGGGATTTAGTACAAATAATAAGACTGCTTGCTGGAAATGTAGTTTAAAATTTATTGTTAACTCATCTGCAAAACATGAGAGATTTTATTTTTGTGCTCCCAAGTAAACACTGAAATTAATATATACAGAGATATTAATATACTCGTATAATGCTTATACATTTATTATACATAGTTTCTTTTAAAATAAATTAAAGGAAGTATTTTAATTTTTATTTGTTTTAGATTTTTTTTAAATTTTCTTGTAAAGGTGATATACAGAGGGGTTACAGTTGTATAGATCAGGTAATGAGTACATTTCCTTTTGAGACGTGTTACCCTCTCCTTCATCCTCTCCCAGTTTTTCCCCTCCCAACTTCCCTCTCCCCAAGTTGTAGATATCATTTACAACATTGTGTCTGGTGGGTTTCACTTCAGAATTTGTTCATCCTTTGTCCCACCTTTTCTATGTTTCCCCATTCCCCTCCCCAAATCAAAGATAAACTAAAAACAAAGGAGGAGGCAACAATGCTTGATAAGAAATGTACTCATGACCTTGCTCATGTAACTGTACCCCCTCTGTACAGTAGTTTCACAAGAAAAAACTTATTTAAAAAGACTAAGCAGGTACAGAAATAAAAAACAGAGACAGAAGAGAATAAACCAAAGAAAAAAAAGAAAGAAGAAAAAAAGAACCACAAACAGTACAATAAATAAACTTCTAGAACTTGTTTCTCTTAATGTTTCTTCCTGTATTCACATAATAATTTATTGTGACTGTTGCCCTGTTTTAGTGTTTACATTATCTTTAATGATCTTTAAGATCACTGAACATTAAAAAAAATCACATTGGTCTATATTGGATTACGCCTAGAATTTTATTTTTTTTGATGTTTTAACTTCCATAATTGGTTGGCCATATTTTCTAAGGTTTCAATCACTTTCATTTCACCAAATTTCTGTTCACTGGTATTTAGAATAATATATATTATGGCTATTTTCATGACTTCTTTTCCTTCCTTAAAATAAAATTGTCAATCTCAAAACAACCAAAAGTAATAGAGTTCTTACAGACTTCTGCATGTCATGATGCCTTTGGGTTCTTAAAACTATTTTTGTAGAAGATGCCAAGGGATAAAAACAGAACTTGGTCCATTGCTGGCACATTCTCAAATCAGAATGTGGAAATTCTAGGAGGTGTTGGAAAGAAATTACATTGAAGGATTCTCATAAAGATTGGATTTCTTCTGTTCATCAATTTAGGGGCTAGATCCATCTCAATAAATTGAGTCTTCCAACTCAAGGATATGATATTGCTTTTTTATTTCTATACATCATCTGATTTTTCTCAACAAGGTTTCTAGGGTGTTCATAGGACAAAGTTCATATTCACCTTGTTAAATTTCTTTTTTTTTTTTTGATCAGTCAGTCATGGGGCTTGAACTCTGGGCCTGGGCACTGTCTCTGAGCTTATCAGCTCAAGGCAAAGGCTCTACCACTTGAGCCACAGTACCACTTCTGGTTTTCTGGTGGTGAATTGGAGATAAGAGTCTCACAGACTTTCTAACTTGGGCTGGCTTTGAACCGTGATCCTCAGATCTCAGCCTCCTGAGTAACTACGATTATAGGCATGAGCCACTAGCGCCCAGCCAAAAGTATTTAATTTTTTTTCTGTTTTTGTCACTGGAATGTTTATTATTTCAGATCATTAATAATGAGTACATTATTATTTTTGTTTTAATTTGTTCAACTAGATTATTAACTTTTAATGTCCTAGTGGAGTCCTTGGGGTTTACTATACCAAATACCATGTCTTCTTTTGGATGAACTTCTTTTTCATTTTCTTTGGATTCACTCATAATACAACTTCATGCAGTAAAGTAGTGAGAGCAGATATCTTTGTCTTGCTTTATAATCTTAGATGTGGCCGTGTCATCAACAATAAGTATTCTGTTAATTGTACAATATATATAGATGATTTTATCAGGTTGATACATTTTTGTTTCTAGCTTTTTGAGTGTTTCTAGTATAACAATATGTTGGACTTCTTTTTTAAACATTTTTCTATATTTTCAAATGCACATGAGACATATATATATATATATATATATATATAAGATATGCATTACCAAGCACATGTAGAACATAAACTAGCCTTTAAAAATGAGCCACTGTGAATTTAAAATTCTAGTATCACATAAAATATGTTCTTTATTCACATGTAATGAGATTAGAACTCAGTAACTGATGAAAATTAGCAAGTACTCAAATATGTTATAAGCAAACAACATACTCCTATGTAGTCAATGGGCCAAAGAGGAAATACTTAGAGATGAATGAAATAACAACACAATATATAAGAATTCTTGGAATGCAACAAAAGTAACAGTGAGAAAAATATTTGTATCTACAAACACCTATTGAAGATAAAAGATTTAAAATCATTAACACTATGTTCTACCTTAAAGGACTGAAAAAACAAGAGTAAAGCAAAAGCAAAAAAAAATAATTAAGAAAATAGAAGAGAATCAAATGAACTAGAAAATAGAAAACCAGTAAAGAAAATTAAGATAAACTGAAACTCATAAGTTAACATGATGATCCTAAATTGCCTAAGTTAATAAAAGAAACAGAATAGTCCAAATATCTTGAAAAAATAAATTTGAAGAAACTACACACTTTTATATTTCAAAGCTAACTTGAAAGCATAGTAATCCTAATATAAAAGTACATACAAACACAAATATTATATATATATGTGTGTGTGTGTGTATAAACTGGATTTATATTGAGAACTCAAAGATAAACCTTTATGCTGATAATCAACTGATTTTTGACTAGAATGTCAAGAAAATTTGTGGAAAAAGCCTGTAACACATCATGTTGGACAACTGAATATCCTTGTGTGAGAGAGAACTTAAACTTCATACTACACACCATACTAAAGAGTTAACTGTGAGTAGGTAATAGACCTAAATAAATAAAAGGGCAACATCTATTCAAATCTTAGGAAAGAATGCAAAATGAAATCTTGGATTTGACAATATTTTTAAGTTTGACATTAAAACACAAGTGACACAAAATTTAGATAAACTGAGTACTAGCCACAATTTTAAACTATCATTTTCAAAATGATACCATCTAAAAATGTGAAGCAAAAAAAGGACAAAAGAATTGGAGAAAATATTTTCTGATCCCATATTTAATAAACTTCTCTCCAAAATATATAAAATCACTTATAGTACAATGACAAAAAGACAAATATCCCAGTATTTAAAATCAGAAAGTGTCTAGCCAGGTGGCTCAAACCTGTAATTCGAGCTACTCTGGAAGCTGAGCTCTGAGGATGATCTGAGTTTAAAGTCAGTCCACAGTAGGTAAGTTTGTGAGATTCTTATCTCCAATTCACCACCAGAAGACCAGAAGTAGATCTGTGGTCAAGTGTTAGAGAATAGGCCTTGAGTGAAGAAGCTCAATATTTTGCTGGTCCCAGACCTGACACCAATATAAGTCAGAATGTATTTGAATTGATATCCTCCAAACAAACTGAAAATTACCAATCAACATATTTAACAATGCTTAGCTACTAGGTCAAACAGAATGACAGTGAGATCTCATCTCTCAACAAGACTACAATAAAATGACAGATAATAACAAGTGTTGGAGAAAGTTGTACACAAACTGGAGCCCTACTATGTTTCTGGGGAAAGTAAAGTGCTGCATCTCTTTCATAATTCAAATGACAAAATACACAAAAATGTTGAACTGGGTAAACTATGACCCAGAAATTCCATTCTGAAGCATACACCCAAGAGAAATGAGAAGCAGCTTACTGCACATGAATGGTCAGAGTGTTATTTATAACTAGCAAATAAATTGTAGATAATACCAACATCCATGACCTGATGAATGAATAAAGAAAACCTGATCCGTCTACAGTGGAATATTATTTGGCGAAATAAAATATAAAAGAATGGAAATAGCAATCTGATCTAGAACATGATAAAACATAAAACAGTATGCTAACTAAAAGATAACAGTTGCAAAAGAACATAGGTTATGATTTGGTTCGTAGGAAGTTTAAGAAGTGACAAATTTATAACAATGGAAGTTATATTAATCATTATGAGCTTTGTGGTGGGGAGGAAGCATATAGAATGACTGAGATTGTGTAGTGAAGATTGCTAGGTAATCCTTTGAATATACTGATACTACTGAAGGGTACACTTGAAAAGTGGAAAAGTGTAGATATCTAGATAGAGATAGAGTAGAAGATACAGATACAGATACACATTGGTTAAAAGTTCTACAAATTCTATTAGTTCTTCCTGTCTGATTCTACAGCATATATATATATATATATAATACATACAGCATATATATACACACATATATACTGATATTGTTGTAATTTTTCTCACCTCAGCTTAAAGTGATTTTTCCCCTGATTTTAAATAGCTAAGAATTATCTTCTGAATGGGCTATAGTTCACTTCTATGACTTCATATCTTATTTCAAAACTCTAATTTAGCTTTGTGATGACCTCCCCTTCTTGGCACTTTTCCATGGCTGTCATTTTCTCTTCACATCTACATCAAGACATTGATGAGTGCAAATCTTCTCCCTAAAGGTCACAAATGTCTTTCTTCTTGTTCTTTTATCCTATTTGTGATTTCAGTGAAAAATAAGTCATTCATATTCTCCAGCTTTTAGTCCAAGTTTCCAAAGCAATAAAAGAACAAAGACAGACAGAGCACCACTTCTGGCTGTCCTTCAAATTGTACCTCCAATTGTAATTCACTCGTCGTTCTCCGTTAAAATTTTATTTTCTTCCATAGGGTTTTCTCATGAATGAGAACATGGGGCCCCTTGGCACCAGTGAGAAATCTCCTTTTCTACTTACATAAAAGATGAACCCAACCCCTGTGAACCTGCTCAGCTGACCTGCCTTCAAGTTCCGTCAGTTTCAGTATCTGACCACGTGTGATCAGGCTCTCATCTCAGAGGACCAAGTATTGTTAGTTTAAATCTTGTAGTTGAGTCTACCCTACGCCATGTTCTTTTGTGTGTGTGTGTGAAAATACTGTACAGAGGGGTTACAATTACATGGGCAAGATAATGAGTACATTTCTTATCAAGCATTGTAGCCTCCTTCTTTGTTTCCCCTTCCCATCCCATCCTCCTCCTACTCCCCCCCCAACCCTCCTTGTAAAGTTTGTTTTCGACATAACGACTTGTACATTTCATTGCTGCAATGGATCCACCTGTATCCCTATTTAAACAATTTGTTTTTTCCCTTCCCCTCCACAAATTATACTGACATCAAATACAGTGAAAGCAGGGGTTATACCATGGGGGAGGGACGTACAAAGCAACAAAGAAATATCTTATAAATGTGTTAGAAACAATCACATGAAAGAAAAAAACAACATTTGAATACATATCTTAGGGTTCATTTCCCTAACATTACCTTATCTGACCTTTTCTGCTTGACTCAGACATATACTAGATATTGCAAATAAGGGAAACCATGGGACCTATGTTTTTTGGGCCTGGCTTACTTCACTTAATATAATTTTCTGCAAGTCTTTCCATTTCCTAACAAATGGGGCAATGTCATACTTTCTGATGGAGGCATAGAATTCCATTGTGTGTGTGTGTGTGTGTGTGTATATATATATATATATATATACCACATTTTCTTGATCCACTCATCTACTGAGGGGCATCTGGGTTGGTTCCATATCTTAGCTATGGTAAATAATGCTGCAATAAACATAGTTGTGCTGGTAGCTTTAGTGTGGTCTTGTTTGTGATCATTTGGGTAAATGCCCAAAAGTGGGATTGCTGGGTCATAGGGGAGCTCTATGTGGAGTCTTTTGAGAAACCTCCATACTACTTTCCAAAGTGTTTGAACAAGCTTACACTCCCACCAACAATGCAGTAAGGTTCCCTTCTGTCCACATCCCCTCCAGGATCTGTCGTTATTAGAGTTCTTGATTATAGCCATTCTAACTGGGGTGAGGTGGAATCTCAATGTAGTTTTGATTTGCATTTCTTTTATGGCTAGAGAGCGACATGGCTCTTAGATGTCTGACGTTTATTTCTCACTTTCTTTAATGTTCTTAAATACTCTGTTATTGCCTACAAAAGTACAACTGACCGCAAATTAATATCTCTTTTAAACCATCTGGGCTACTAAATTTAAAATCGATGCACTAGGATCTAACCTTCCTCCTGCTACTCTTTTCTCCATTCATGAGAATCTATCTTTCATCTCATCTCAGCATTAAAAAAAAAAAAAAAGACTGTGCTTCCGACAGGCCAGCCACATGGTTTCTGTGGACACTCTATAGCATGTTCTCTTCTTCTCTCTTCTGTAGCAGCATCGTGGAACCGAGCCCTTTTGTGTGTGCCTCCACACACTTAGGTGACGACTCCCTACCTTTCTCTGTTGTCTCCTTGCCCATTTCATTTTAGCTCTTTTGCTAGCTTTTCACCCATTGGCTTTGAATTCCATGACTCATTCCTGGTCCTGCCCTTCTCAATCCAGCTCCTCCCTGGATCTTGAAGTCTTTCCAGCTCCCTTCAGAAGACCTTTGCAAAATTGTAGTCTCAAAATCAAACTCATCATGCTCACACCTAGCCTGTGCTTTGACCCTTGTTCCCTGTGTCAATCAACATCAATAAGCTTCTTTCAAAATATTTTTTTTCTCTAAGAATCCAAGTTATCATCACATTCTTTTGTGTGTGTAGGAGGGGGGGGTAGTGGTGTAGAGGGTTCCCAGAATATAATTGGTGAGCAAAAGCTATAGATTCCCAACATTAAAACTTCGCCTCAGGGACTGGAAAGGTGGCTCAGTGGTAGAGCACTTGCCTTGCATGCATGAGGCCCTGGGTTCGATTCCTCAGCACCACCTAAGCAGGAAAAAAAAGCCAGAAATGGCACTGTGGCTTAAGTGGTAGAGTGCTAGCCCTAAGCTGAAGAGCTGAGGGACAGCACCCAGGCCCAGAGTTCAGGCCCCACGACTGGACCCCCCCCCCAAAAAAAAACAAAACAAAAAACTTCACCTCAAATACTTTTTTATAAAGAACAAAGGTATTTGATTAGTACTAGGAAGCAGAGACTTGAAAAGGGTGGAGTGTGGCCAAGAGGAAAGGGGTAGACAAATGAAGAGGAGAAGGGGAAGAGAATGCAGTCAGGAATCCAATTCTTACCAAATTAAGAATAGTGAAGGAAGGGGTGAGCAGAGGAGAGATGAGCGAGAATGCTGAAAGAGGTCACAGTGATCAAGATACATTGTACTCAGAAATTGTTCTGGCAACTCCTTTATACAACAACTTACAGATAATTTTTAAAAGATGATTGAAGGTAAGTAGCAGTTATGCATGACTGTTTATCTAGATCTTTGTGATGACATCTTGGAAAAATATCCCTCTTCTTTAGTCTACAGCCAGTAGCACAGACTTCCTGGACCATGTTTTCTTACCTTGTTCTCTCTTTAGGAACTGTGCCTGTTTCTATACTTAATAACTATAATGTTCTTTGCTCAGAGCCTTGTAACAATATTTGCCTGTTTTTCATTTTTCATCTGGGAGGATAGTGATAAGGACTATAGATTATGAACTCCCTATAATCTGTTTGATGGCTGTGCACTATAGCTGCTCAGATTCCCTTTCCACAAATAAATCTGATGCATGGAAAAAAAAAAACCTCATCTCATTTGTTAATTATCCAGTTAACCAACTTTCCACTTCTTTTTTGCTTTCAAACTCTCCACCTTAAAATAGGATCTACTTTACTGCAAGGTGTTATCCCAAACATTGATTTTATCAAGCCACAGGTATAAAAATCAAAGGTGACAATTATGATTGTAAACAATGCCAAGGATTAGGTAAACACATCACATTTACTGTCTAAGCTATATGGAAGTGAATCTTGGAAAGAAATAGTTTTATCAACAACAGATAAGTGAACTTGGCCCAAATCAGACAGTTAGTGAGTGATAGAAGAGAAATGAGGAATTTAAGCCTTGGTCTGAAGTCCAAAGACTAAAACAGACTTTCAAACACACTTTTAAAGGTCTTCATTGGCCCTCACACTTAAATCTAAAGCACTATTTTGTTGGGCTTTGACTTTGTCTCCCTAAGAAATTACACTATTTGAGTTCTTCTTAGATTCTACCATATTTCAGTCAATACATTTGTAACCATTGGCATACCACCCAACGTGTTTACTTATAAATTTATAGGCCAATTCTAATTACCACAAAATGAGGGAAACCATGCCATCTGGGCCTTACTTAACTTGTTGGAAGGGGTGACACTGATCCAGACACATTTTATTCATACACTGCTGTGTAAATTGGCAACTCTTTTGTACAACTCTTTAAAGAATAATAAAAAAAAGACAGCAGTCCATATTAACAGAATACATTTTTAAAAAACTCTAAAGTCTCCTATTAGCCATTCAGTTACATTTATAAGATAACTGTGTGTTGTCTTTTCCAAGTTGATATTTCCTCATGCAAATGTCATTTCCTCTTCAAAAAGACCTCAGATACATAAAATAAGTACCTAATAATTCTCTGGGCTGTGATCCCTGTGTCAAGGAAAATTCTGTAAACAATCTCTGTGGACTCATCCAAATATGAGATTCCAGGTGACATTTTATTCTACCAACATTTCAAACAACTTCCCTAGGTCTATTAAGATAAACCATTAATAAGCAAGCCTGAACTTTCTTTCCTTAGGCTCATGGTCTACCCTGAAACCACATCTGCATGACATCTTGTCTCAACCTTCCACAAATCTTCAAGAATAAGCTTCAATGTCACCTTTTCCATAAAGCTTTATCTGGCTCATAAGAATAACTACAATAAATGTATCCTTCTGAGACTGTTAATCAATCTATACTTGTGTTGTACCATAACATATACCTTACATTGTGCTTCTCTTTGTTTTACTAGTTCACTCACTGGATGAGTAGTCCATTTAATTAGCAACTCTATTGTACCTGACCAGCTATCCAGCTCACCTTCATACTAGGATTTTAGTTCAAACAGCAGCTGCCCAGTTAGTATTATTTTAACAAATTTGTCGATTCCTAATTGATTAGTTCAATTCACTTTCATATATTTTTTCTTTCTTTTCTGTTTTTTGTACCATTACTGGGACTTGAATTCAGGGCCTCATGTTCTTGTTCAGTATGCTCACTCATGGCTAGTACTCTACCACTTGAGCTAAATCAGCAGCCTGGCTTTTTGCTGCTTAATTGGTGATGGAGTCTTGTAGACTTAACTGCATGAACTTGTTTTGAACCTTGATCCTCCAAGTTGCAGATTCATAAGTACCTGAGATCATAGGCATGAGCCACCAGCACCCAACTCCCTTTTGTGTGTTTTTATCTAAATGACAAAAATTCATAGCCTATTGGTGAAGAACTCAAGCTTATACTGGATACCCCACTATGTTATCTATTTATACTCATTAAACTTTACCTTCTTCATCCATGATGGTCGGTAATATCAATTACCAACAGTTTAAGATTTTGTGAGATTTAATTCATATAAAGAGATAGAAGAACATATCTGTCACATTGTAAGCACTCAGAAAAGGTTAGCTATTGTTGTGGTATACTTTAAAACAAAAAAAAGGATTTTTAGAGATTTAAAGTAGTTTACAACAAATGGGCCTTTATGTGGTTTGTTTGAGCCTTCCTGGCAGGTGAATAATAATAACAAACTTAATTAAGGGGTGACTTTTCTGGTCAGCATAAAGAACAGAACAGTTTTAATCCTGGCAAGACGCAAAGTCTGGAAGCTTTTCATATTCAATAATTTTCTTTAACATGAGTTAGTTGAGTGCTCCATTAGTTCTGGAGAGAACAGTGTAATAGAATCAGTTGTATAATAGGGGCACTAAGCTCACTTGCATTATAGGAAATTATTGCAAAGGCTGCCAGACTCTCTCTGATTTCCTTGCCAAAATATGACTATGTTCAACAGTAACCTCTAGCCTGATTTAAAAAAAATTTTTTCTTTAAATGGTTAGAAGCACAAAATGATAGCACAGAATGTCAGTCATGAGAAAGAATAGGTACAGGAGATAAGAAGCAACATTCTGTGTCTTTTAGCAGGTGCTTGTTTTAAGTTACCACTCTGAAACGCTTTTATAAAGATGAAATGTTATTTACATTGTATATTTTCAACTGGGTTAAACTGTCTGTCAGATATTGGTGAATGCCAGTCTAAGTAAAATGGTGATATTTTCTGTCTTTTCAATGTTGGTATGAACAAGGGCCAGATTTATTGTAGAAAACTAAGGAAAACTTAGATTCAACTTTCTTTTGATTATTTCACTGAAACTGAAGATATATTTTCCTTTTAATATATTGTTTATTATCCCAACTTTCCTGAAAGTTACTACTCTATCCATTTTCTAATTTTAGTTACTTTCCCTTCGGTGTGACAAAATATCCAAGATAAGAACTGAAAGACAAGAAACATTATTTTATTTGTGGTTTCAAAAGTGTCGATCTGTTCTGTCTGGAAGGGCAAGGAAAAGCACCTTGAAGCACGGTGAAGAGAGGGCAGCTGTCTGCAGTAATTAAAAAACAAAACAGGCAGAGAAAGACATGTCTTCAAAGACATGGCCCTAGTAATTCATTATTCCAACCAGATTCCATCTCCCACAATCCCACCACTCCCAATAATCTACTCAAATCTGGTATCCAGGAAGAGATTAAATTATCTGTTAGGTCAGATCCCTGCTGATCCAATCATCTCTGGAAACACTGACAGATATACCCAGAGCTACACTTCACTAATCTCCGAGGCAAGGGGCTCCTTGGATCATGTCTGCCACAGACTCTGTTTCTGGGTGTCAGTCAGTGCATGCTGAAATGCATCCTCAGTACATAACTTCCTATGTAGCTCTGTTCTACAGGGGAAACTGTGCAGCTCTCTTCTTGAGGAAACTTTCATCAAGTAGATTTCCGTCTTCGTAACCTTGATCTGGTGATGACTGGAAATTCCTAGATGATGTCAAGACATCTCTTATCCTGAAGCAAAGGGCTTGGCTCACAGATATGTCTGTGTGGGCTTCTTTAATAGTATAAATTTAAAATACAATAAGGGTGTTTCATTGTGATAGTTCCATGCAAACATATACTGCATTTTTAAAATATTCGGACCATCTACGCTGTCCCTATTCTTTCTTTTTCTTTTTCCTTTTTTTTCATCAAACATTGTTTGGTGGGTTTCATTATGCTGTTATGATATGGGTAGAGAGATCATATAGTCATCATATATGAAGATATAGATCTATCATGCACATACATATGATTCTTTTTATATTTCATTATGGCCTTCATTCTCCCTTATCCTGCTCACTGATTGTCTCCTAGATAGTCTCTTGTTCATACTCATCACTCATTACTATTATATTACTGCAGAGTAGGACCGGAACAGGAAGGAATCAGTGAGAGATACTAGCCCAAAGGACCAGACCCTCAGAGAACTACTTCTCTATCCAGGCCCCACCTTCTACAGCTTCATCACTTAACAAGAGTTTATGCCAAGTGCTGAATCCACCAGGAGATTATAAACCAGGCCAGAATCCTCATGACTCATAGTTGTTTAAAACGCCCCACATATATTGAGAATTACTGTACAAGTATCCTCAATTCTCAATCCTTTCAAGTTCAAGTCAAGATGAACCATTGCCCAAAGACACACCTCCTTCTGGTTTGAGGGGAGAAATGTTGGTTCCCTTGAACTTCTTAAACTGAACACTCATTAGGAAAATTATGGTGGCATTTATCAGACTTGTCCTAGTCCTTTGTTATTAGAGATAAAAGTATGTGCAGCTTATGCTCGACAGTAACTGGAAAGAAGCAGAGAATTGATTTTTTGGTGATAAGTGTCAGAAAACTTGAGAGAAGCTCTGAGAAGCTTCAGAGAAGCGATCCTAATTATCATATAGCTCAAGTTTCACATACATACTGTTCCTGTTCCTACCCACTGATGTGAAATAACCCCCCAGGTGGATTTTCCTTCTTCTCATTGAGAATCCCATGAACCCATTGGGATTCGTATCACCAACTGAGCCAAAGAACCAGCATTAGCTCTCTTCTCTCCTATGCATGGCATTCAAAGGGGTTATTTCCTGTCCTGTGGCCTCAGCCCTCCTTTATCTTCCCAAACACTTCATTCACCCAGGCATAATCAAATAGAAAACTCAAAAGTGAAGTTAAAAGTTATCCAATGCCACTACAAATGCATGTCTTCTCCACAGCTTAAGCACAACAGATTTCCCATTTAACCTTCCGTTTCATTTCACAATCTAGCCAAGCTTTTGATAACAGCCTCCCAGGCTCCTTTGTTGCGTCTGTTAAATATGAGGACCACAAATGCCTTTTCAGATTTGCCTTTTACTGTGTGTTATCAGATTGTAATAATTCAAAAAGAGAGAACAATAAAAAGCTCATTTAAAGAGAAAGGTGCCTAGAGATATGATTATACTAACAAGGTTGGGGGGGGGAGTTTTATCACCACATTACTATGAAACAACTCTTTCCAATACTTGCAAGAATCTGCTGAACAGTATTGATGCATGTTCAAAGTGTAAATTTTCCATTTCGACTTCTCCAACTCCCTTCCCTTATCCACAGCCTTGGTTATTATCAAGAAACGCCTTCTTCTCTCCCAAATAATAGCACTCTGAGACACTGCCTTGGGAGATGAGAGAAAAAGAAGTCACAATTTAAAGGTCATTTGAGTTTCCTCCCTCAGGAGCCAAATGATGTCATATGGTAGCGTAGTTCAAAGATATGTCAATGATGAAATATATGGGAAAGTGGTTCAAATAGGCTCTGTGACTTGTTTGTGCATACACATATGACATTACTCCCTTTTAAAAACAAGGAATTACAGGATGGCTCAAAGAGCAACAAAACAGTGAAATAAAAGCAACATCCAAATACTAGTTATGGAAAAAAACAATGTTGTGTAATTAAAACCAGACCCTCCAGACTTGGAAAGAAAAAAAAAGGAGAAAAATCAACATGGGAGAGGTGGCCCTAAAACTCCTCCCTATCTCTTTATGATTACTCTGGAGAATGCTTTCTAATACTCTGGTCCCTTAAATACCTTCACAGTGGCTTGGTGTATCACTGAAATTTGGCTGAAATATTGAAGTACAGTATATAGGGATCCGACCACAAAGTATCCTTTACTATCTTCAGTTTGAAGCCAATGTAAGCTTTGGTAAGATGTGAGGGTGTGATAAATTGGAGTCAGATGCACCTGCCACCCAGGTACATAGGCCAGCCAGCTCTTTCCAGGGTCTGCACATCTTCCCTAGAAGTTTATCCCCAAACCCACCCAAACCATCTTCTCTCTAGATACCACCAAATTTGTAGTTTACCAGGGGAACAGTGAGGCTGGAGAATTGACAACTGTACTCCATACCCTCCCACTTCATTATCAGGATTCCCTGTGCGATGAATATCATCCATCTCCACCATGCTTTTTATAGCTATTTGTTTGTTTACGTTGGAGCTTCAATTCTTTCCCAGGCTATTCTGAGCTATAAAGATGAACTCAGGTTTCCCTGATTTGGTTACCATTCACAATTACTTGCCAACATCTCCCATGATTCCTTCATGTCTTGACTCCATTTTTTCCCCTCAATAGTTATTTTCTAAATGCAGCTACTCGAACTTCCAGATGCTTTGAACACAAATAGAAAGAGTAAATGCTCAAAGCTTTCCTTTTTATTTATGACCTGTTCCTTTAATTAAACAGTAAGATTTAGGTTCCACAGGTTCTGAACTCTGTGTTTCTTGTTCATTACTGATTGCTTGTGCTTAAAACAGAGCCTGGTTCAATGGAGATGATCAAATAAAGAACTTACTAAGTAAGTCCCTTTCTGTAATTATATACATGAAGACATGTTTAAATAATCCTTATTGTTAAACATTCATAATTCAGAGGCCTGTAAAACATCTGGTAAAAAACAAATACACCAACTAAATATGGCAGAAAACTGCTGGAGGAGTCTAAGTTGAAAATTGCCATGAGAATAGGAAGAAACTTTCCTTAGTCACCTAGAAGACAGATTCTCCTCATATGACCCAAAGATTGACAGATTATCCAAACTTTCAACAGAAGTATGAGAGTTTCTTGGTAATATAGAGGGCAATTCAATAAAGAAAAGCCATTCTCAAAGATCTTAAAGTATTCAAATTAAGGTAACAGCAACACTGGCTCCTCATTTCCCTCCAACATATCTTGAACAACAAAGACAAAACCAGGTTATTCTGATTCAGATGACCATTTACATTTAGGTTCCAAACCTGTCCAGGAACCCATCTTCTATAATGTTTCAGAGACAGAAAACAGACAAAAAACTAGGATCAAGCTATGTCATAGAAAAGTTTGTGGCTTCAGTCTGACTTGCAGAAGTCTTCCCATTCCCAAAACATCAGATCTTCCTAGTAGCACTACAGTTGTCAGGAAGCTGAGAGTTTGATCAATGGTGCCTGGTCCAGACCCTGAGTTATTGGATCTGACTTCCTCTTCAAAGACTTAATGAAATACCCCTTTAGTCATCAGGCTAAATTCACTTCAGTAATCCCACATTTTTTTATGCTACAAGAATATTTTATTTTCCAGTAGACATTATAAAGGGGATATTTTATTGAAACTATCTCCTGAGCGATTACTAGACTGCTATAACCACAATGCCTTGCCAGTGCAGAATGAAATATGCTTCCATTATTAGTCCCATAATAATGTTAATAATATGAACCAAACTCAATAAGCCTAGCTAAATATGGATCTACAGAGCTTCTCCGGATATGGAATAAGCACTGCACCCAATGATTCATTTCAGTGCACGGCAGTGCAGAGCCGTGGTGAGCGATGAGGTAGTTAGATTCTTGGAATACTGAAGCTTTCATTAAACTGCTTCGCATAAATGAACACACACAAACTATGGAGTTTGATCTCTCACAACTGGCGACAATCCAAAACTCGATGCTATTAGAAAATAGATAACACATTAGAGCCCATTACAGATCCCTGAAAGAATCACAGCACTTTGGAGAAGCTCGACTTACAAGACTCACTTCCTGAAAGGCTGGGATGATTTGATCATGTGGGTCCGAAGCAGCTTCCCTCAAGAGGATGACAACATGTCCTCATCAGAACTCAGCTGATCCAATGAGAGTCACAAGACTTTCCTGACACTAGCCACCCTCCCCACCAGGCTCATCTACACTGACCGCACTGTATCATTTTGTGATGCGTCTCCTCCTTATTATAAGTTGCTCAACACTTTGACGTTGGCCTCTGCCTTCTGACCTTTAATTTGACCAAGTGCATACCAGGAACTCGGTAATTATATGCGGATGCATCTTCCTTTAGTCAACTGCTCTGACAGCTGAGACTTCAATTCCAATATGGGTTCCACCAAAAGTCTCTCCTTGAAATCATGGGCTACACTGCTATCTCAGCAAAGATTCTCCTAGCAGCTTTTTGAGAGTTGCAGTGAGTGATACAGATCTTAGTGTGATTGCCTACCATCATTGCCACTGAGGTGCCCCTGAGCTCTGTGGGGACCAGCGCCATCTTCACCTTTGTAATTCTTTCCCCAGTGTCTTATGGGAATCTCGTACATTAGTCCTATTCAAATATAGTTGGTGAGCCCAGCGCTGGTGGCTCATATCTGTGACCCTAACTCCTCAGAAGGCTGAGATCTGAGATGCATGGTTTGAAGTTAGCCCAGGCAGGGACCTCCATCAGACTGCTATCTCCCTTAAGCCACCAAAATACAAAGCTGGAAGTGGATGTATGGCTCAAGTGGTAGAGTATGAGCTGTGAGCAAAAAACCTAAAGGGCAGTGATCAGGTCCTGATCTCATTGCTGGCTTCCTGAAAATAGTTGGTGAATTAATTACTGATCCTTGTCACAACTTGGATGAATCTTAGAGATAATCCAAGTAAAGGAAGCTAGTTACATACTATAAGATCATATTTATATCAAATATTCTTACTTTCTTTTTGTGAGAGTGGAAATATTGAAAAATTATACTAGGTAATGACTGGGAATTAGGAAAATACATTTTTAAAAGACACTAAATTATATCTGATAAGTGAATTATATCTCAATACATTTATTAAAATAGCCACTGAGGGAATAAATATCAGGAAAGGTAATCTTGAAGTACAGGGACCCCCTCCATGAGTGGGGTAGTAAATTCCTAGAAATGGAAATCTTCCCATCCCAGACTCGTTCATCATTGTCTCCAAAGATGAATTCTTGTTTAAAATATTGTCAGTTGTTCTTGCTTTCATTGTGTATCCTCTGAATCCATGGAATGAAGCTTGCTGTACTTTCTTCTAGCTCCTATCTTAGACTTGATATTTGTTTCTCCTGGGCTGCCATCGTCTTCTCAAGAATTTCTACCAAATGTTCCACAGTCATTTCTTCAAGCCATAATGGATCGCTGAAGACAGCATTCCATCCCCTACTAAAAGTAGCCATGGAATGGAAATTCAGACACCCTTCTCCCCACTTTCTCCACGATATTGCTGGGACAGTCACTTTGGATAATGGAGACAAGCTCTATATTTCATGAATGGCATGATTAAGTAGAGAGAATATCATGAAACTTTCTCGGCTTAAATATAGCATAAGAATATTTTGAAGTATTTACTCTAATCGTGGAAACAATAAACTATAGAAATGATTATGACAGTAATACTGACTTTCAGGGGGAAAGTATAAGCTTTAGAGTTAAAACATGCATTTAATAAGTATATTCTTGGGCTGGGAAGGTGGCTCAGTGGTAGAGCACTTGCCTTGCATGCTCAGGCCCTGGATTCGATTCCTCAGTACCACATAAGCAAAAAAGAAAAAAGCCAGAAGTGGTGCTGTGGCTCAAGTGGTAGAGCGCTAGCCTTGAGCTGAAGAGCTGAGGGACAGCACCCAGGCCCAGAGTTCAGGCCCCACGACCGGACCCCCCCAAAAAAAGTATATTCTTTAATACCTGAAAGGCTTTGGGGACTCAATTCTACATTGGGCCACAGGTATGGATTTTTGTTGTTGTTGTCAGTAAAATGATGCAAGTAATACTGGATCATTCAAGGATCAAAGTAATGCCAGGTATTTGATAATATCCAGGCCCTACTGGGATGCGGGGCATGGTTTAAACATGCTAGTTCCATCCTAACCTAATCATGTGAATCAAAGGGATATGTCAACATTATCTCTCCAAACAGCTCCAGTGTAGTCAATAAACCAGCCAAGGAGTACTGCTTGTGAACTGACTATCTGCACTACCATGTATGGGAAACATGCAAAACAGAAGCAAAATTCATCATTACTGCCATGAAATCAGAATATCCTCCAGAGAAGCCGCAGGTGGCTGGCACACACATTTAAAAAGGGGCTAACGGGAAGTATCAGCGCAATGCTGATGTGGGCAGCACCAGTGGGACCGGGAATAGGAGAAAAGCTTCATGTTTGGTTGGAGCCTGACAAATCTTCACAGAGATCTTCACAGGTAATAGCACAATAACCAGTGATTCACAAGTACTGGTTAAAAATCCTCAGTTTCCTTGATCCAGGTAATTCATATGCAGGAAGCTCTTCAGAGATAACACTCTCAAATTGGCAGAGGAAGACATACATTCACATCTTTGCCTTTCCTAGTCCATCAAATGGCTGGATTACAGTCCAGAATACAATGTTGTAGCAGCAATATAGTCCTTCTTTTTTTTTTAATTGTGAAAATACTGTACAGAGGGGTTACAATTACATGGGCAAGATAATGAGTACATTTCTTATCAAGCATTGTAGCCTCCTCCTTTGTTTCCCCTTCCCATCCCTTCCCATCCTCCCCCCGCCCCCCCCACCCAATCCTCCCCACCCCACCCCCACAAAAAGAGTTGAAATATAGTCCTTCTGACAAAGGATTTAGCATAGAATTCAAACTCTGGTAAGGTTAAGACATAAAGAAGTCCAGAACAGGGTCTCTCTGAATATCGGGGTAAGACATGAAGGGGAAGATGGGAATGAAGGTGGGTATGTATAAAACAATGTGAAAACCAAGGCATAAGAGAAAGAAAGGCAAAAGGCAAAAGGCACATAGTTGGAAAAATATAAACGATGAACAAAAGGAACAGAAGAAACTGCAAAGGACATAATTCTCTGCAGTCTACAGGAATTTGCAGATTACATCCTCTGTAAAAGAAATGATGAAAAAGCTTGAAACTAAGACATGCTGTCAAGACAGGGGGAAAATTGAACACTCTGGACACCCAAGAAATGGAAAAGAAAATCTTAAACCTTGAAAGTATTTGAAACCCAATTAGAAGTAGAAATGAATTGATTTACAATGCTAGTAAGGAAAGCTGGGGGTAAAAAAATTTTTCATACAAGATTTGAGTAAGTAGAGAGAAGAAAGAAACTAAACGGCAAACAACACTGCGAAGGTGGGGGATATGGAGGTATGTTTATAAATGGGTGTACTTTGGGAAGATAAACTGTAAGGCTTGGAAAGAAAATATCCATGCCTTCTAATATACATTTTCAAATATATCCATACATTCAAAGGTTATTAAAAGAAATGCATAGTAACCCACATTCTAGTGAATTTACAGAAATATTTTTTTAAAAATAGAGATGGGATTTCCTAATCATCCAGAAAAACCTGCAAATAATTCGGAAAGAAAAGTAAGCAAATAAAGATGGTTCAGGCTCTCAAAGCCTAGCACATTTAAATGACTCAAAAACTGCACACTCAGATAAGTTTTCATCCCCGTTGGAAGCTATTTTACAGCCTGGAAGACATACTCCTAAAGGAACAAGTACGCACACAATCAGCAAATATCGCAGCAATGTATCCTCAATTTCACACCCACTTGGAGATTGAAAATCTGGAAACAGGAATATAAATTCAAATAAATTAAATCTAACTGTGTAAGTGGTTAAATCACAGAACTAGTTTGCAGAAAGCACCAAATCTAAGTGAACATATGAACAAGAAGACAAATAATAATTTTCAAAATGAAGGGAAATGGAAAGTTTATAAATGCAGATTGCAGCCTACCTACTCAATAATCACAATAATAAATTGTTTATAGTAGCCAGGACTAATGTTATAGACTTGCCAATAAGAGAGGAGGAGAAAGTGAGAGGGTGTAAATAAGCTAACCCTACTACATGTTACAAAGGACAAAGGCATTTAGAAAGAAAAGAAAGGGAGGAACAGAAGGAAAAAGAAGAAGAGAGGAGAAGAAAGATCATAAAGTTGAAAAGTAGATAGTATTGAAATCCAAGACAGTAATTTGAAAGTAGTACTTCATATAATAGAGGGAAAAGAACTCCAAAATATTTTGCAGAAGGTGAGAGGCAGGAGAAGAATTCACAGAAGCCACCAACCTATATTTAGTAGAACACTGATGCCTAATATACTAGTCAAATGTGAGTGTTGACTGCTTTGAATATGGCTAGTCCAAACTGAGTTGTATCAGCCAAGAAAGGTGGCTTACTCTTATCATTCCAGCTTCTTGGAAGCAGAGATAGGCAGAAAAGGCAGTGAGAGGCCCTGACAACAGCTGGGTTTGGTGGTACAGATCTCTAAGTCCAGCTACATTGGAGGTGTACATAAGGAGATCACGATCCAAGGCAGAAATGCAGCCAAAATACAACACCCTATCTAAAAAATAAAAGCAAAAGGGGCTGGGGGTGTACCCCAAGTGACAGAGCACCTATATACCATGATGCAAGGCTCTAAGTTCAAATTCCATAGTACCACCAAAATCATGAGATGTCATAACTGACATACATAAAGTAGCATAAAATACACAAACTGATACAAAAATATAAAAGTACAAAGTGTCTCATTAATAGTTCCCATGCTGACATATTGAATTTTTTATTTTTATTTTTTGGGTCAGTCATGGAGCTTAAACTTGGCCTGGGCACTGTCCCTGTGCTCATCATCTCGAGATGAGCACTCTACCACTTGAGCCATGGCACCACTTCTGGTTTTCTAGTGGTTTATTGGAGATGAAGTCTCATGGACTTTCCTGCTCAGGCTGGCTTTGAACTGCAATCCTCAGATCTCAGCCTCCTGGGTAGCTAGGATTACAGGCGTGAGCCACCAGCACCCAGCTGAAATAATTTTTAATACAGGATGAAGTGTAATTTAACTTAATTTCATTGGTTAAATGTAAATTAGTTGGAATCACTTTTGCTTCTTTCTTTTTTTAAATTTTAGTTTTATTGTCAAGGTGATGTACAGAGGGGTTACAGTTACATAAATAAGGTAGTGATTACATTTCTCACGAAACTTGTTACCCCCTCCCTCATTTTTTTCTCTTTCCCTCCTCCCCAATTGCTTATTTCTTTTTAGTTTTTAATGTAGCTAACTAGAGAGTTTGAAATCACCCAAATGTCTTGCACTCTATTCCTGTTGAACATGGCTGTACTCGCAATTTCAAAACTGAGAAGAAAGAGGAAAACAGACTCAGAAATATGCAAAAAATTCAGAAGCCAAATCCCAGAGTTACTGATCTATAATAATAATATTCATGTTGAAAGAGCTAATCGCAAAGAAAGTAGAGCAAGAACATGCCACAGGAACTTTAGAACTGTGAAAAATTAACACAAAATAATTTAAAACTTTAAAAAACAATCTACACAAATATAAAATACTTCCACTAGACTTGGCCGTATCACTGGATGTTCAGACACTGTCTTTACCCATGTTTCAATCTCAAAATATCTCTACCTAGGTAAGTTGTCACTCACTCCAATATAAGATTCAGACAAGACATTTTCAAATAGACATTTCAAACAGTAGTTGCAAATACTCAGAAATCCACAAGTCACCTAAAAATGAAAATTTTACTTAAAATTCATGGTATAGGCAACATGGAATTCAAGAAATAGGAGCAACTACAACATAATATGGACTAGATTAGAGTCAACTGAAAGACAATGAATCCCATCTGCAATTGTGGTCAAAAACAACAAAAGGCAAACAAATAAACCAAACTCAACATCACTGTAAAGGCGCTTATCAGTATTTCTCAAAATTCTCAAAGTAATCCATATAATCAATATTGACATTTATTGATAAGTGAATTCAAAGCAAATTTGAAGGCAAGTTATGGGAGCTCAACACTGCAATTTCAAGCAGTAATTATTGCAAACTCATTGCATATAGGTAGGAGAAAAACAAAGGAGGAGGCAACACTTCTCCATAGGAAATGTACTCCTCTGGATACCCCTCTGTAACCCCTCTGTATACCATTTTTACAATACAAAATTTTAAAATTAAGAATAATTTTACTGAAAGTTAAATATTCAGACTCACTCTTTAGAGACAGATCAGTAGATGTTATTGTATGTTTGCTTGTTTGTTTGTTTTTTGTCAGTGGTGGGGCCTGAACTCTGGGCCTGGGTGCTGTCCCTCAGCTCTTCAGCTCAAGGCTAGTGCTCTACTACTTGAGCCACAGTGCCACTTCTGGCTTTTTTGCTTATGTGGCACAGAGGAATCGAACCCAGGGCTTCATGCATGCGAGGCAACCATGCTACCACTGAGCCACCTTCCCAGCTCCCAGTAGATGTTATGGTAATCACACAGAAAATATCATTATAATTCTTGACAACATAAAGACCATATCTAATAAAAAAAATCAAGCCTCAGTAAAGAGAAGTGATGTAATTGCAATTATACAACACATTTTAATCCTGCATAATTGGCCTTAGAAGGTACCTTATGAATCTGATAAACAGAAAGAAACAATTTTACTTTTGTGCTATTGAACACATATTAAAATTATGTAATAGATATATAAATATAGAAATTAGAAAAATTATATATTACATAGATAAACAATAAAAAATATTGCTAATAAACAGAACCTTGTCTAATCTTGAGATTTTTTTGACAAGCTCCCAACCAATCATTTCCTTCTAGCATGTGCACGTGTGTGTGTGTGTGTGTGTGTGTGTGTGTGTGCGTGTGCGCATGTGCCTCAAGGTTAGTAGTCTACCAATTGAGTCTCAGTGCTACCACCAGATTGTTGATAGTTTATTGGAAATAAAGAGTCCCACGGGTTTTCTTGCTGAGCTGAAGCCACAATCCTCAGATCTCAGCCTCCTGAGTAGCTAGGATTGTAGGTGTGAACCACCAGTACCCAGCTTTGCTTCTCACTTTAAATAACTCAACTATTATCATAAGACTGGCATTTCATCATTCACAAGGAAATGGAAAGACTTGGAAAACATTATATTAAGCAAAGTGAGCCAGACCCAAAGAAACAAAGGCTGCATGTTTTCCCTCATTTGTAATAATTAGAATGTGCCTGTAGATCTACAAGTATCCAATGGATAGTAAAAGACATAATTAAATAAACAGCACTCTAAACATTCACACAAAGGAGGCTATTCTTACGAGATTACAAGGGCTCAGTAGCTATGTGCATATGATCATATAAAATGATACTTATCAAAATGAACTCCAAGAAATGGAAATAAGAGGTTTTTTATTGTACTGTTTGAGGTTCTTTTTTCTTTTCCCTTGTTTTATTCCCTTTTGTCACTGTTTTATTATTTCTGTACACTTTGTCTCATATATAAATTTGTCTAGCCGAGCGCCAGTGGCTCACGCCTGTAATCCTAGCTACTCAGGAGGCTGAGATCTGAGGATTGCAGTTCAAAGCCAGCCCGGGCAGGAAAGCCCATGAGACTCATATCTCCAATAAACCACTGGAAAACCAGAAGTGGTGCTGTGGCTCAAGTGGTAGAGCACTTGCCTTGAGTTTCAGGGACAGTGCCCAGGCCCAGAGTTTAAGCCCCACAACTGACAAAAAAAATTCTAATTTGGGGAGGGAAGGGGAAGCACAGCAACAGTGGGACAAAGGGTGAACCAACGCAGCAGTGATACTCACCAGACACTATGTTGGAAATGAGCTATACAACTTGAAGGGGAAGGTGGTCAGAAGGGGAAATGCTGGGAGAAAATGGGGAGGGGTGTCACTGTTAAAAAAGAAATGTACTGGGCTGGGATGTAGCTCAGTGGCAAAGCGCTTGCCTAGCACGTGCAACATCCTGGGTTCGATCCCCAATACCAAAAAAGAAAAGACAAAAATAAAAGAAATATACTCACTACCTGACTTACGTAACTGGAACCCCTCTGTATTTACCTTTACAATAAAATTTTTAAAGAAAAAATAAGTATTATCTTGGATTTTGTTTATCATCTCTCTCTTCTAAATTTCATTACATTGATAGGTTTCCATGATTTATTTCTAAGGTACCTGTTTTGCCTTCATAAAAGTAATATAAGAAAAGCACTATATTTCATACACTCTTCCCTAACATTTTTCATTTTTTATATTCACATAAGATCAGTTCAGCAAATTTCATAGCTCAGTGATATCCAATTTTTATATTAATGTACAATTGATTAGTTTTTTCATTGATGTATATTTGCTTGGCATGTTGTCTTTTTCTAATACAAAGATTTCTGCTATACACATCTTTTTGCTTTTTGTGAATAAAAGTCTTGTATCAAAGGACTGTAATGACTAGATTAAAAGTACATGTTCACATATACTAGCAAGTGCCAACTGATAGTTTCCCAAGTGATATCCTACCAGCAATGTGTGAGAAATCCCTATTTCTCTATATCCTCTTTAAATAATTACTATTGTTAGTCATTGGGGTAGTTATCTTCATTTATGGAAATCAAGTTAATTTTGCTTACTTGAACAATTCCAAGATCAGATATTTCCTTATTTGTTTACCAACAACTTGTGTTTCCACTTCTGCAAATACTTGCTGATAGGTTCTGCCCATATTACTCCCAATTTGTTTCTTAGGCCAATAATCTGTTTTTCTGTAGCGAGCTATTAACATACATATTACATGTAACATATTCAACTCACATCTATATATAACATGCATCCTGATCTGATACAATTGCATTTGCTGAAAATGTCTTCTGATTTGTGGCATTTTTAAAACATTCAGGATATCTGTCTGAGTTTTAAAAAAAAGAACAAGGAAACAATTTAGGGATCTAATCACTATGGTTGGCATATAATATAAGGTAAACATCTAGTTTGTATTGTATCTTTAGTCCATTTACCTGGTATTTATTTTATGTCTATCCTTTTCCTATGTTTGTATCAGTTCATGCTGCTATAACAAAATGCCAATATATGTATATGTATATGTATATGTAATATATATGTATATATATATATATGTAAGATAAAAATAATATATGTACTACATATAAAACATATATACAATACAATCTAATCTTAGAGTTCTAGAATCTGCGAAGTCCAGAATGAGGGTGCTAGCATCATTCTGTCTGGTCATAACCTTCTTGCTGTATCCTCACACAGCTGAAAGGCAAATAGAAAGAGCTCCTGAGCCCAAAGCTCTTTCATTGGACCACAGATCCATTTCTGAGGTGGATTAGTCATGGTCTAATCACCTCCTGAAAACTTCTCTTCTTCTAGTCATGATCTTCCAAATATCTACCTCCTGAGTGACAGGAATCTGAATTGTTCTCGGAACCCATTGCTGCCTTCATGGCCCAGGGATACCCATTCCCCCTCCTCCACCCCAGAGCTGCTCTCTGAAAAATCTCACCCCTGACCCCTGTCTGGAAGTACACATTGCCTTGGTGGGACTTTTGGCTGCCACTGCCTGATTTCACAGCCTAACACCTTAGTCATTTTACTATACTGAGATCCAGAGACCCCTCCCCTGCTGCTCCATGCATCTCTGATTCTGCTCTGTGTTGCAGCACTGATGCAAGATGTCTCTGTCTCCTTATTTTCCTTTCATCTGCTTCACCTTTCCTAATACCGACTAGATGAGATTACAGGCAGCAGATACAACATCTGGCCCACATCAATTTTCTGTGACTATGATGCACAAAGGAAGTACATGGCTGTGTATTTTCTCCTCTGTGTGTGTGTGTGTGTGTGTGTGTGTGTGTGTGTGTGTGTGTGTGTGTGCTTGTGTGCTGATCCTGGGGTTTGAACTCAGAGCCTAAAGGTTGTCTGTGAGCTTTTTTATTCAAGACTAGTGCTCTCTCACACTTAAGCCACAGTTCTACTTCCAACTCTTTGGAAGTTTATTAGAGACAAGTCTCACAGACTTTCCTGCCCAGGCTGTCTTCAAACCTCTGTCCTCATATCTCAGCCAGTTGAGAAGCTAAGATTATAGTCCTGAACTACCAATGCTCAGCTGTATGTTTTCTTAATGGTCACTGTTTGCAGGTTTATTTTTCTATATTTTTTTCTTTTCTCATCCTCTAAGTTAAAATCAAATAAGCTTCCAGGCTGAAGAGTTCTCCAATTAAAGCTACACTAAATTCAATTAGTCATTATTGTATTCTCTAAGAAAGAATGCATACGTTTTAGGAGCTTATCTAGTATACAAATCAGTATTAAGTCTTGCTGATATGTTTTAGACAATGTGACTCAAAGTTTTTCATAAGCAGTTTCCTGATATTGCTTCTAAATATAACTAGTAAGTTTTGCATCATACATTTAGAACGCTAATAGAGGTTAAAACGTTCTTTTATGCTTTTTATTGATATGCATTGACTCTTCATATTTTTCTTATTTGTCATGGTCAGATAAATATTGATAATGTTTTCTTTTTTATATTGTTGATCTTTAAGTTTGTTCTCTATATTTGTTATATATCCTGAAAGTGACAAGCAGTGATATTGGTCTTAATACAAGTCTGAACACACTTTGCTTGTTTCTATCACTTCAATATGATTTCCTAACAGCTACACAGGCTCCTATTTTATATTCTTATTTTTTACTTCTGTCATTTAACCTGCATTCTGGTGTAGATTTTGTTTACATTTATTCTTCACTGATTAGAAAGTATCATAACATTTTAAGACTTTCATCAATTAATAAATAACTTCACGACTCTCCAATGTGTATTGGAGCCTCCCAAAAGTTTATAGGACTACAAACCAATACATTGTAATTGTTTAAATTTGTAAAATATGTTTCAAGTACGGTGGTTTCCCTCAAATCTTTTACATCACTTTCCCCTTTTACTAGTTAAAAAGTCATATATCCCCTGTCTTAAATTCTCATGGTTACCTAATTGCACTGAGTTTTTGTTGTATATAAGTTTCAGTACTTACAGACCTTCTTGACCAAACATCATTTGCCCATCCAACAATTCCTTTAATTGGGTCCCTCCTAGGTTCCTCAAACCCTTCCCTAAGACAAAATCCACAAGGAGTTGACATTATTTAGTATGGTCTCCAAAACCTCATTTCCTCTTATACATTCTCTTATTTGAACTAAATGTTATATTTTCTAACTAAACATAGAAATATTCCTAATGGGATAGAATATGTACATAATGTATAAAGAGGTTGACTGGGACAGATTCAGGTGACAGGTCCTAAATTTGCACCAACAGTCTCCATGATTAGAGATTAGTTTAAGCCAAGGATCGATCATATTTTATTGGCTGAAGCTGACAGCTAGAGGAATCTAACCAAGAATCTGTGACATTTTCAAGTAATTTTATCCATATACCATCAGTAAAAAATTTTGCGTGTAGTAAAATAGTGGGAGTTACCCATAGTTTAAGATTTAATTGGGCATTTTCACTTTGTCATTGTTATTTTAATTATATATCAGAAGCACTGTTGTGGAGGGTGATCCTGTCAGAGCTCAAAGGGTCAAAGCACCAATTCATCTATAGGAATATCGATTATAGGTTTCTTGTTCACACAGGACATGAAGTGACAAATTAGCCCCGTAAAATCTACTGTGGCATCTACAGAGAACAAGCACAAAAGGAAATTCACTCACCTAAAAGCAAGAGTAGAAAGAAAGACAACAAAGTGGAGACTTAGCAAAAAATATATATAAATAAATCAGAGAAGTGGAAAATTCTGGAAAATTGTCATTAAATGATGGAAGCCTACTCTTCAGTGCTCACTGGTGAACCTTACTAATGCTCTAGATTTGAAATGTTTGATCATTTAAAAGTGCTGGCTGTTGGAAAGGTTGAAGACATCAGTGATTTAACAAGTGGCAACTGTTAGCTAAAGAGTAGAAATACTACAAGTCTTTAGAATATTGGTATTTCAGAAACTACCAGAATTCAAATAAAATAATTTAATACCAAAATGTTGCTAAGTAGAGCTATGAAAGTCAGCTAATAGTAAGTAGGACATGTTTACAGTCTCCAAAACCTCTCAGTTTTTGTACGTTCAAAGATGAAAGTTCTATCAAAGTACTTTGCAAGCAAAGTGAAGTTAAGACCATGAATATTTAGACACTCAGGGGTACCATATAAACATTAGCACTTTTAGTTCATACCAATGCTCTCATCTACTTAATAGAGAGTTCTTTGATCTGTGATTCCTTTTGAAAAAGAGATTTGAAAACAGCACTTCCGATATCACCTGTTTACTGGCTAGGAACAGAAATGCAACAGCAACTGAACTTGCCCAGCTCAGTCACATGAAGCCATTGGACATCCTAACATGTGTTAGGATTCCAAATCATTTATGGCAACTTTTCAGAAAGAAAGCATACTCTGTTTTGAACAAAAGTGATCAATGGATACATAAATGAGAAAGGCACAGCATGGTTAATGAGATTAATTATTTTCACCATGTGTACCAAGAAAGGAACTGTGCTCACATAGCCTTAATTAAAGGCATATATTGTTGTTCTAGCACCTCTCCATTATTGTGTTGCTTTTATTGAAACCGATTTCTGGTGAGGATTATTTAAAATTATCATTTAAAAATGTCACTTTGTTAAAGATCTATTGGTATGAACAGATGAATCATTTCTCTTATGGAATGTTGATAAATATCCACATAATTTTAGCACGGATCAATCAACAATGAGGACCTGCCATATGCTCACTGGCATTTGTGCTAATACCTCAGACAGAAATGGAGTAGGCTGCCCACTCGTCTTCTACCTAAGATAGAACGTAGCTTTCTTGGTACCTTCAGATGAGGCAGGCATTCTCTTCATCTACTCCTACGTTGTGCCACCCATCACTACCTTATTGAACTACTGCATGTGGTGGGGTTCTTTCCAAATGCATCAACCTCCCACTTTTTCCACTCCCCTACGTTTCCTCCGGAACCTGGGGTTTATCTTATTCATCATGTCTGCAACAGTCACTGAGAACGCCTCTAATGTCATGCCTCACACATGCTATAATCATCCATTGGGAACTACAAGACAATTCAGTACAATACGATCACACCCCTTCTGCAAGGAAAGAAAGATATGCACCTGCGATAAGCATATTAGAAAATCAGGTGATGAATACTGCTAGGAAAAGGTGAAACTTGTTATAAATTTCTCTTCAGTAATTCTCCCAGCCAAGAGTGCAGCCTTCTGTAAACAACTCTCCACAGCTTGTTCCTTTATTTTCCAGACATCTCACTAAAATAGTTAGGGACATTCAGCACCTTAACATCGTGTTTCATATTTTTAAAAGGTATAAAAATGACATAAGTGAAGTATAAGGAAGATGTACTCAGCCCTGCCAAAAGACAGGTCCAATGAGTTCATTTGGCCCTGTTGCTACTGATCATGGCCCCCAAATCAGTAGCACACTTATGCTCACAGGAAAGAATGTGGAGAAAATAACCCACTGGTATACTGAGGAAAAAGTTGGCAAGACTTTCATTTCTGTAACCCAATAATTTCATTTTTCAATACCGCAATGCCAAGACTATCAGAATGAACTTCAATAATGTTTATGTATTCGTCTTCCATCACACTTGAAATCACGTAGAACATCCCCTGAGATTTCCAGAAGGAAACAATTTATTAGGACAATCATGTATTTACTTTTTTCCCTCAAATTTTCCTAAATACTGTAATCAAAAGATAGTATATATTACAGCATGGCAGGGAATTCAAATATTATAGAAACATTCTATTTTTGTCATAATTTGCAAGTATGCTTATCTTTCAGATTACATGAGTTTGTTATTTCCACCTATGTGGGAGGTAGAGATTGGAAGGCTAGTACTTCCCAGCCACTTGGTCAGAAAAGCTGACAAGACTACATCTCAATGGAAAGAAGCCAGATCTGGGGCCCACACTTGTCATCCAAACTGATGATAAGGAGCCTAAAACAGGCAGACCACAGTCCAGGTACATGCTCTGCCAGGAAGCATGACCTCATCTCAAAAACAATGAGAACAAGAAGACTGGAGGCATAATTCAATAGTAAAGTGCCTGCCTATCAAGTGCAAGGGCCTGAATTCAAATCTAAGTACCACCCATAAATAAATACATAATAGAAGTAAAGTGGATTATTAATTACACAAGACTGGACATGTATTGGTAATTGTTGAACTCAAGTGAATTTTAGAAGTAGGTACATTAGATTTATTATGCTGTTCTCTTTATGGTTTTATAGATCTAAAATTCCCTTGGTAACTCTCCAGTCAAATATATTATAAGCAGATTTGATGCTCCTAAGAGCTTCACAGAACAAGGTGCCAAGTTAAATATTCAGAATAGGGGACATTGATGAAACTCAAAAGAAATCAATGTCTTCACCCCTAGATGGCCACAAAAGTCCAGATGGTTGAGTTGTCTGCTACCAAACGCCTCCTCCATCACTGAAGAGTATTCAGTGTTGGATTTTTTTCTTATCTAAGATACATTTTATTTTGTTGGTTGTGGGGCTTGAACTCTGGCCCTGGGCACTGTGTCTGAGCTCTTCAACTCAAGGCTAGTGCTCTACCTTTTGAGCCACAGCACCACTTCCAGCTTTCTGGTAGTTTATTGGAGTTAAGAGTCTCACAGACCTTCCTGCCCTGGCTGGCTTTGAACCACAATCCTTCAGATTTCAGCCTCCTGAGTAGCTAGGATTACAGGCATGAGCCACTGGCCTCTATCTTTTATATGATGAAGTTTATCAAAAATAAAAATGGAAGTCTACATGATATCACTCATATCTGTGTAATTTTATGTCAAAATAATGAATTTTGCAGAAAAAATATGACGAGATCATTTACTAGACAGGAAGCACACTGCAAACAAATCATACGATGTGGCCACTGAAAGGACAGTGAATATTTTAAGAAATTCATAGTCATATACTAGGACAAGGCCCAGGTCCGTCCAGTCAGCTCTCTATCAGATAGAGCACGTGTACTGTGTCATGCAAATCAAAGGTAGTCATTTAAACTACAAAAGTTTTAGCTGGCTAGAAACACAACATAGCTTTATAAGGAAACAGAAGCTTTGGAGAAGCAAAAGAACTAGCAGAAAGGGGGGGTCACTGAGGAGGAGACATGACACGGGAGTGTGGTAAGTGGAAGAGATGCCACACCAAACGAATGCCTCCTCTATGCCAAGAGCAGGGGGTAGGGGTGACAGGATGACAAAGCCAGGGACTGTTTAAAAGAAGAAGATGTGGAGAGGAGAAGGGAAGAGAGGAGAGGAGAGCAAAGGAGAAGAGGGGAGGGAAGGAGGGAAGTGGAGATAGAGGAGGAACGTGGAGGGGGACAATGAAGAGAGGAAGGGAAGGGAAGAGAGGAAGTGAGGAGAGAAGCAAAGGGAAGGGGAGAACGGAGACGGGAAAGAGGAGAGAGAAGAGGGGAGAGGACAGGGAAGGAGAAGGGAGGAAAGGGCAAGAGAGAGGAGAGGAGAGGAAAAACTTTCAATTATAGTTTCCTAAATGAAGCTGTTGTCCACACACTCACACTCACACACACACACACACACACACACACACACTTTCTCACTGCCATGTAAGGGGACAAATTTTCGCTCTTTCACATGACGGGGGAATCTTTTTCACTTTTGTACATTCCTAAGGAGCTGAAGTCAGCACTGTAGTTCTTGTAACCACTCTGCTCATCTGCTTTTTGCATTGCTTTGTTCTAAATGGCAGGTACTTCCAGGGTTTATTACCAACCTATTTATGTCCAAATCATAGCTTCCACTCTTTAAAATTAGCCACCTTTTCCTCCCCCTTCCTGCCACGGTCCCTGTTGTCATGATGCGTGGCTTGGAGGCAGCATTTGATCACAGATAGGCAGCAGTTACCTACTTGGAGCTCAGCAAGAAGCAGATGGGTGTCGAGATGAAAGAAAGCTTCTATATATACACACCTAAGCGTACATGATGATGAAAGGGAGTAAGTATCAAGATAAAGAACATGGCAAGTAAATTGCAGCCATCAAGTGGAAAGGCTTACAATAGCATATGTGGAAATGGCAACTCTGCTCTTTGGGTTGAGATTTCTAATTAACAACAATATGAGGATTTTGACCCAGCGGGAATGCCCTGCTATGCCACCCTACATTATTCTATTTTCACTCCCTGACCTATAGGTGTGCCGACTGCCAGCACTTGAAAGCAAAGAAATACAATTAATTATAGTGACATTATTCTGAGATGATTGAGTTCTTGCCCTCCTAAGTCCTTTGACTTTTAAAACATGTAGCATCACTATTCAAATCTCCTTTCTCCATCTTTCCCCAAAATACTAACTAAGCCATTTTTTGACAAGTCAGATATAAAGAACTTTCTTCCCAAACAGGATAAATTCTGTTTTTTATATTACCTTATATACTCTGCTAGAGTTTATCAAGGTATGAAAACAGCAAAGTCTAGTGAGACCTAATGCAGACTGAAGACAAAATATAAAACTTCTATTTATGTATGCGAGTCCAGTCATTTTTTTAACTTGTCATGCCGCCATGTTAGGGCTGACTGACCAAGAGGAGCTGTAAAATGAATGTTTGGATTTTATAAATATTTTTAAGTTGCTTAGTAGAAATTACACACATACAACCCACATACACATGTCATAATCCAAGTTCTAGCTCCTTACTGAATTATGTTTGTGACATTTGTAAGATATCAGTTTTGCATTGGTGAAATTAAATATTTGTTAATAAGGATGTCTTGCTGGTTTCTTCTATTTTCAATAATCTGACCCTTATTCAGAAATCAAAGCTTGAACATAGTGTTTATGTTAAGAAATTATTTGGAAATATATTAAGGGCAAAAAGGGCACCCTGTGTGGGAAGAGAAAGGCAAGGGACAACTCCTTGTTCATTGATTTCCTTGCTAATTTTTCATATTTTCCAAAATATTTATAAATCACTCGATGATAATTATTTCAGGGGAAATTTAATTTGTACAGGAAGATTTATTTCAGGGCATTATTTTATCTAAAGATGTGAGATACCAAATATTGCTGGCACAAAAAGAAAGATTTGCATTGCATATACTCTTTGTTTAGAAAGCAATACCGAGTAGAGGATGAAGCAATGTAGCAACATCAGTAATTGAAACTGCAGGAGGATTGGTGGATATAAACAACAGGAAAGCCATTAATGGAAGGTGGAATGAGAGAAATCCTAAGAGAAAGGCAAGTGTGACCACACAAAGAGGTCACACATTTGCATATTTGATTATAAAATAGCACCATATGCTTTCATTTGGGCAATATCTGTGAATCCCTACAGAACTTGGACAAATTCCTTCACCTCTTTCTTTGCTTCAGGACAAAAGCAGACACATAATTATACCTCCTACATTAGGGTTGTTGTGTTAGCTCAAATAGAATACAAGTCCAGGCGTTGAAACCACAGATGAAAAGCTCTACAGTAACACAATCTCACAATATGAGGAGCCAATGTGTGTTCCCCAGCTGCCGCCCCACAGCAACCCCATTCCAGCACTGAGCAGAGGTCAGTTCATGAATGTGGTACACAAAGAAAAATGTTGGCAGCAGTAGATGCTGCATGAATCAAAATTGTGAACCAAAATGGCCATCAGCTGTGCCTCATTGTGGGAGAGAATCAATATTTGACAAACATTTTGTAAAAGGGACACAAATTAGGAAGGCAAAAACATAAAATGATTTCATGAGATCCAGACCAGCAGCAGGCAGGGTAAGTGTGCAAGGAAATGGTCTTGTATGCCCATGAAGACATTCTGTGGCACAAACATGGAACCTAAGACTAGCCATGCTCCATAAGTGTCTATGCTGCATTCTAGATCATCCACTGCAATGCAAACACTTTAACTTACTGAGAAACACAGCTTATCCAACAGACAATCCAGGTGAATTTCGGTTTAATAAGAGCTTCTCATCAGTATGAAACTACCACCAATAGAAATTCTGTGATGCTAGGGTGAACTGGTGGCTATTCAGAGTGAATAGGACTCTCATTAAAAAATAAAAATAATTCCCATTGTGATAGGTTATTTAGGTGCCTAGTGGGTCTCCTACTATACACAGTCTTTTCTTACAGCAGGTAGTATAAAAGGACTGGAGAATGTTTGTACTTGCAAACCATGAGATCTCTGTCTCCTCTATACAACTAAGTTTTTAGTGCAAGAAAGCTGCCATAGACCCTATGTTAATACGTGTTAATAGACAGCATATCTATATATGATAATAATCGAGTATGATTGTGTCTAGTAAAACTTCATTCCTACCATTAATAATTGTTTCAATTTGTCGCTGTGTATTTGTTCTAACCTCAGTCAAAAAGAACCAGTATGTTTCCCAACATTTTCAACATTTCAATGCATATTGACATCCAATAGCTTTGTCCTCTTCTTTGTATCTCTCTTCATTCCCTCCAGAACAATCTTCTAGTCATTTTGCCAATGCCCCGTTTTAACTATGCAAATGTATCAGATATGAATGTCCTATTATTTGTTCTTTATCTATTTCCTATAGCTTCCCTCCCTCCCCTCCCCACACATATACTCACTCACTCAGTCCAAAAAATGCATTAAAGATCTTTTCTGTGATCCTTAGTACTGAATAGTCTCTGGCACTTAGTAGAACCAGTAAATGAGTTTGGTTGGAGACCAGATAGATAGGTAGATGATAGATAGATAGATAGAGGTTTTACTATTACTTTAGATATTTTTTAGCTAAAGTTTTGTACCACAGTCACTTAACAGCCCTTTATTATAAGAAAAAAGTTAGTAGATTCATTCTCACAGAATTTCCCACAATGTGGGTTAGTCTCATCTTTCCACTAACCTCAGTATAAAATAGAGGCTAAGTACGCAATGGAAAGTCGTGAAACTTTAGGCATGCCCTTAAAGGGTGTGTCCCTGAAGAGGCATGTCCAGTCCTGTCCTGTCAGGCTCTCTTGATTCCTGGTCATGACTTTGTTTCACCTCAGGCTCACTGGCATGATGTACTACTTACTGACTTGACACAGGACAAAAGCAACAGGGCCAATCAATCACAGACTTAAACGAAAGCCATGAACTAAAATAAACCTTTTCTTTCTATAAGTTGATTTATTTCAGTTATTTGTTATAGTGACAGAAAGCTCACTAACACATGAATGCAGATGGATGGGTGACGGTCACAAAACACATTTCACTAGCCAATCACAACCCACTCTATGAAATGACATAAAATGCTTCTGAGGGGTCACCCCACAGTACTGAATACTACTCCAACTACCTCGGCTTCTTTTTGAAAGCTCCCAACAGCCATTAAGTCCATACTTGCCCCTACTTCACATAAATCTGTCCTAGTTGTTCATTGCCTTTCCCTAGATGTCTGCTTCCTTTACACTTTCCAGCTTTTCCCATCGAATCTCTTTCATCTCCAAAGATACTTTGGAGGAGAAGGAAATATAGCCATAAAACTGAGAGACAAAATTCCAAATGTACCCAAATCATCATCTAGATTGAGTTTCACTAAAAGAAAGAGATTAAGTAATCTCAAGAATCCATGTCGATTTTGGAATCACAGAACTTTTTTTATAAAGTTCAATTATAAAGCTCACTCATGAGGGTAGTTCCTAAGTATGCATATGCCAACGTGGAACTTCAAAATGTGCAGTGTAGCAAGATGATTACTGAATTCTATTGATGGTAGAGGTGTGGGGAACCTTGGCCTTCTACCCAACAGTAGGTAGATGGCCCAGGAAGCCTCAGACTTAGTGAAGATAGAACACTAGATACAGTGTACCATTACTCCTATTGCCCCAGTGTTGTTAGAAACAGAGAAATCATACTGTTTTCCCCCAGCCCAAACCACACAACTCCCCAATTGGCTTACACTACAGGCATTCTTAAAAATCAGAGGGATCACCTGTTCTTGGCTTTCTATGATATAAGCACCTGGTCTAGAAAAACTGAGTCTATTAGCATAGCCACAAAGTGCTAATCTAAATAAACTATGATTCCCCTTTTCTCTCATCTACCATATAGATGAGTGTAGACATTCATTGAATCATTCTACTCCCATGAACATAACTTCTAAACCTAAAGAAGAAACAGGAATAACATCAAGCTTGAAGATAACACTGAAGAGAAATGGAATGGAGTGCTTAATAAACCAGTGCTCACCTGGGTGGGGGAATGGCCCTTGGCTAGAAAGAACTCACCTTACATTCAGTAACGTTGGTAAAGTCCATCAGAGTGTTTAGGCAATATTATCTCTGAAGGGACATCTCCAGAGATACAAGTATCCAAAGACTACAGTGATAGATTGATGATGGGGTGGGGGAGGGGGCGGGGAGTTCAGAACCAGCTCAAGGGAAAGCTCTCTACTTTGCTCCCCAGAGAGTGTTTTGCGGTTCAGCTGCCCCACATTGTATTAGCACTGTCATAATATTTCGGTAATTGCCATAGCACTTGGTGATTAAAAAAAAAAGGGAAGAAAGAAAAACAATTAGCAAATCTGCTGTGAGCCAGGTGAGACTAATTAGGACTTAAGAAAGCCAGACTGTTCTCACCATTGTTAGCAAGCCTGGGCCAAGAGTCATTTATCTGCTTTCCTATCAAAACATAAGCCAAATTTTACTCCTTTGGTGAAACAGAGAAAAGACTAAAAACAAGGCTAGAAAATAAGTAGACAGATTTTTTTCTATTGTATGAAACCCTGATATGTGTGTATGTATACTCTATGTGTGTGTGTGTATACTTTTTTTATTAGTGACCAGTTAGAATTCAGAATATATATTATTTAACGGAAAAACACCCATAGAGTGAAATAAGAAAGTGATGTTTTTCTCAAATAAAACGATATTCCAAATTAAGCAATTCCAGAAATGTTTCAGAATCACAGAAAATTTTAAAAAGGAGTTGAATTATAAAACTCGCTTATGAGGGTAGTTCCCAAGTATGCATATTGGAGAAATTGGAACTTTGAATGAACCACATGAAATTAGTTCTCATTTCCCTCCTGGTCACAAAATGACTACTGTGGTTCCAATAATTAATTACATCTTCATACAGTAACATCCAAAGCAGAAACACAGAAGGTAAAGAGTTAGCTCTGTATCCTCTTTTCCAAGATTAAAAAGCCCCCAAAGTTTCAAATGGGCCACTAGCAAGAAATAGTCATGTTTACTCCTGGACAAATAACTGGCAAGGAAGGATTTAATCCCCATAATTGACTGAAATGATTCACACTTTCCCCTGTGGTTTGCTATCTTGTTGCTAGAATATGAAATAATTGGGTGATAATCCTTTATATAGGTGAGCAATATCTATGTAAATATTACAGCAATTTCCTTCATCTCTTAGGTTAGAAAAGAGATATAGAGATATATTATGTAAAGGTATTCAGCTCCATTGTCATCAACATTAAGTGTTAGATGTTATGATAGAGTAAATATGGGAAGAGAAGTTGCTAATAACTACTTCTTGGTATTTCTGTTAGAAATACAGTAGGATGTTAAACATTACATTTAGCAAGACTGAAAGTTTTTCCCAAATAATTCACACACACACACACACACACTTAGATGATGAAGGTACTGACAGCTTCAAGAGGATGAAAATTTACTGAAGACATAATCATGAAGCTGCAAGACAGCCACTGGTCATACTAGCTTACTCCACAGAGCTAGAGGAAATAAGAGTAGAGAGCACAGAACCAAGTCCAAAACTTCTGCATGGAAATAAGTACCAGAAATAAGAAATTACTTCTTTATCCAAAATCACATCAGTGACTAAGAGAGTTTTGAGCTGGAGAGAAGGAAAGAACAAAGAACATCTTGGTAGGGATTGTGGGGAACAACAAAGGAAGGAGTAACAATTATTGACAAGAAATGTACTCTTACCTAACTCATGTAACTGTAGCCCCTCCATACAGCATCTTTACAATAAAATAATTTTTTTAATAAAAGAATGTCTTAGCAGAAGATGAATAGCCATGCAGGCCTTGCTGAAGTGATCCCCACACTAACATAATTAGAGGAATTTAGCAAACATTTTCTCCTCCTGCTGTGACCTATGATCTTATTAATATCAAGCCACAAAACATTTACACCTCTCTAAACTCATGGTTCTACTATGAAATCTCCAAATAAGCACATGAGCACTTCCTGGAAACTTAGAAATAGAGTTTCTCAGACCTCACTTCAGCCCCTACCTACATCAGAAACTCTGAGGATGGGATTTAGAAATCTGAGTTTTGGCAGCCCTCCATGTCATCTCTCTCACATTTGCTGAATTTTACGTCAAGTCCAATGTTTCTAATATCTGCCTCCTTCCTCCTCCTCCTCCTCCACTTCTTATTCTTCCTCCTCCTCCTTCTCCTCCTCCTCCTCTTCCTCCTCCTCTTCCTTCTCCTCCTCCTCCTCCTCTTTCTCCTCCTCTTTTCTCCTCCTCCTCCTCCTTCTTTTGTAGGTCATAGGGCTTGAACTGAGGGCCTGGCCACTGTCCCTGAGCACTTTTGCTCAAGGCTAGCACTCTACTACTTTGAGCCACAGTGCCACTTATGGTTTTTGAGTGGTTAATTGGAGATCAAAGTCTCATGGGGACTTTTCTGCTGGGTCTGGCTTTGAAGAGTGATCCTCAAATCTCAGCCTCCTGAGTAGCTAGGATTACAGATGTGAGCCACCAGCACTGGCTTCTTTATCCTTAATATTTGAACCAGAATCAGATGGCTGATTTAAATTGTTCAATCCCATTTCTTAATTAATTTTCTTTCTTTTTTACTTATTGTGATTCTTTTATTTTTTGCCATTTTTATTGTAAAGGTGATGTACAGAGGGATTACAGTCACATAATTAATGAGTACAATTGCTGAACATTGTTACAGCCTCTCTCATTTTCTCCCACTATCCCTCTCTGACTCCCTCCCCCTCCCCAGTTGCAAAGTTCATTTCCAACAGTATCTTGTGGGTATCATTGTTGCATTGGTTCACCCTTTGTCCTTTGTCTCACCATTTCTGTGATTCCCCTTCCCATCCCCATATCAGATAAACATATACAATACAACGTGTACCGAAATCAAAAACAGTGAAAACAGGGAGTAAACCAAAGGAAAAAAGAAAAAGAAAAAGAAAAAAAGAAATAATTGCATTCAATACACTAAGAAAAACCCTCTGGTTTCCATATCTTGTAGGTCATTTCAATTAGCATCAGTTTATAAGGTCATATGTGCATGGCTATTAAGCTATTGGGATCCTCTGGTAGGACTACCTTAATTATTACATAAGAGGGAAAACAGGCAGCCTATGTTTCTTTGGGTTTGGACTTCACTCTATATGATTTTTTTCCAAGTCTTCATTTCCTTCTGAATGGGTTAATGTGATTCTTTCTGGTAGAAGCATAGAATTTATATATATATATATATATATATATATATATATATATATAGAAAGCCCACATTTTTTTTGATCTATTCATCCACTGAGGGGCAGCCGGGTTGATTCCATGTCTTGGCTATGGTAAATAATGCTGCAATGAACATAGTAGTGCTGGTAGCTTTAGTGTGGCCTTGTCTGTGGTCATTTGGGTAAATGTCCAGAAGTGGAACTTTGCTGGGTCATAGGGGAGCTCCATGTTTAGTCTTTTGAGGAACCGCCATACTGCTTTCCAGAGTGGTTGAACAAGTTTACACTCCTACCAACAGTGTAGTAGTGGTCCCTTTTGGCCACATCCCCACCAGCATCTGTTATTATTAGTTTCCTTGGCCATTCTAACTGTGGTGAGGTGAAATCTCAATTTTTTTAAATTTTAATATGTATTTTTATTGTAAAGATACTGTACAGAGGGGTTACAGTTACATAGTAAGGTAATGAGTCCATTTCCTATCGAGCATTGTTACCTTCTCCTTTGTTTGTCCCCTACCATCTTTTCTCCCCCACCACTTCCCCAAATCCTCCCTGCCCCTACAAAGTTGTAAAGGTTGACCCACTGTAACAATGGATGTACTAGACACTATGATCAATGTTGCTTTGATTTGCATTTCTTTTATAGCCAGAGATGTTGAACATTTCTTCATGTGTCTATTGACCATTCTTATTTCCTCTTCAGAGAGTCTCTCTTTAAGTCTTTAGCCCACTTATTAATAGGGTGGTTGTTTCTTTGAGGATTTGCTTTATGGGAGTTAATTTTTTAAGCTCTAGGTATATTTTTGATATGAGACCCTTGTCTGTTGTATAGATAGTGAAGATCTTCTCCCAATTTGTGGGCTTTCTATTTATCTTACTAGCTATGTCCTTGTATCTGACACATTAACCACTCTCTGATTCATATTCCTATGAAGTAAATGGTGTTTGCTTGTGACCCACCACTCTTATTTCCAGACTGAATCTAGAACTCAGCTATGACCTTGTCTAAAAAGTAATGCTTTTGCAGTAAAATGCACCTATTGTTCTAGTCTGATAAATCACTGAGGTGTCAAATCTAGAAATGGTTAGTCAAATCGACAATACATAGATCCCTGACATGGGAGCTTCCTTAACTGACCCACTGAAATCAACAAGATATGTTGAGGATGAGATTCTGCATTTGGAATTACTGTGGCTAAACATCGTAATGTACCCTTGAAGCAATATGACTGCCGATAAAGACATCCACTTGACAGGAACGATATTTGGGAGTTGGAAGCCAGGACACATCATAGCACTCCAAGAATCTTAACCACTATTCCCATGTTGCAACTGGGGATGAGGAATAGCCTCTAGTTTGATTTTGCCTACGCTGACATCCAGTCTCACAATGAACGTCAATCTTCTGAGAGGGCAGAATAGAACTAAGTGCTGTGCATCATTAACAGCCAAGATATGAAATCAGCTCAGATACCCCCTCAATGCATAAATGGATCAAGAAAATATGATATTTTCCTTATGGACTATGGAATTTTACTTATTTATTAGAAAATGTTATAACTTGGAAAAAATAGATTGCAGGAAGCCAGACCCAGAGAAACAAAGGTTGCATGGTTTCCTCTATTTGCCGTAGCTAGAATAAGCCTATAAACCTATACATAGACACACAGGGTATGCAAGTGGTTACATATGAATTAACTTGAGTGGAACAGACTATATGGAGAGCTCAAGTAGTATATAATCTTTTAGAAAGATAAGATCAAAGCCCAATAAAATAAACACCAGAAAACGGATACGTCCAAAAGTGGGAATGGGACTAAGGAGAGAGGGGAAGAAAAATGAAGGAGAGAAGGCAGGGAGGATGCAGCCAATAATTCATGTACATACCACAAAACTAAGAACAGTAAGGGAAGGAGTGGGTCAAAGGGGGGCTGAGAAGGTTGAAGACTGTGTTCATTGTAGTCATTAACTGCTCTGTTATATTGCACCTCCTTTGTATAACTACTTAAAGACAATTAAAAATTAATTAATTTATTAAATAATTCATTACAGAATAAATTATTTAATAAATTAACACTTAAGTAAATCAGATAAGGGAAGAAAAAAGGGTGACAGAGAAACGCAGTACCAGCTTACCTGGGATATATTTTACTTGAATCACAGGTTCATTCTCTGGATTCTAGAGTTGTGGTCAGGTAGTAGATTTACAATATAGAAGAGTGACATAGATCAATGTGTCATGAGTCATCTAGAAGCAATCAAATAGTTGTACCTTCCTTGGATGACTTGTAGGAAGAAGGGCTGGCACAATGAAGCAATGGGACATTTTTTGCCATCTTTTATGACCTCAGAAGCTTTTCATATAGCCAATTAGTATTGCTATGTTAGTGTTCCATGAAACATTCCAGAAGACTGCCTTCTCCAAAGACCCATGGAAAAAGGCTGTGGCAGAGATCAAAGGTGAATTGTGTGATTTAAGGCAAACCCATTTGTTAAATCCTAACACTGATGGATATTTGCTCGAGGGCTCCAGCCAGAGTAATCGGTTTGTAATCTGTGATTTGTATCAGTAATCTATAAGCCTCAGTTTCTTCACCAAGAACATTGTAAACACTAAGATTTCCCTCCAAGCCAAGAAAAGAACTTGGTCACACATTGCATACCATATTCCTGTAGGCAATTTATCTTTATAAATGAGGTTAAGCTTATAAAATAAAGTGCTTCTTAAGGTTGATAGCCCATAATAAGAGAATCAACTCTTTTATAAAGACAAAAAAAAAACATAAAATGAAGTGGCTTGAATGGTATCCACAGCATTCGCCACCATTTGAAGAAAGGATTACAAAGGTCGGACATTGCTTGGACCACCTAAAATAATACTGATGGACACAGGACAAGAAATACTGGGAGAACAACAAGGGAAGGGGTAACAATGATCAACGAGTAATGCACTCATTGCCTTACTCAGGTAACTGTAACCCCTCTGTACAGCATCTTTACAATACAATACATTTTTTAAAGAATTCAGGTTTTCTTCTTTAGAAATATTATTATTATAGGGCCAAGTAGCATTATTGCCAGAGATGGGGTCTTTGGCACAAAAACAATAGATAGGAAACTGAGCCAGCTGTATGGGAAGCAGAGGCAAGGCTTCAATTATGGCTTTGGCTTGTGAGCAGAAGGGAGACAGCACTGATCAAAGAGACCAGGCTGCTCAGGCAGAAGTGAGAGTTTTCTGATTTGCAGGGTAGGAAAATGTGTAGTCATCACCTTGTAGAGAAGACCCTTTGGTGCAGAAAGAACACCCCAGGTGGAATGGAAGAAAAGAGGTGCCATGCTTCTAGCAGGGAGCAAGTTAAGAGCCCAAGAGTTGATTTGCCTTGTGCCCTCTCATGGTGGTCCCTAACATACCCCAGCATGATGTGTTTTTACCCAATAATGGCTTTGTAAGCTCCGCAAATCTCAGTCAGTCTGGGACAAAGGCAGTGTGCTTTCTTCAGAGCAAAAATGAATTTCCCTGGACCTCTAATGTCCTGTCATTACGGCCATTTGTTTTAAAAGCATACGCCCTCTTATTTCCAGACAGACGGGGGATGACAGTGCTGATGATTGCCAACCAAACATTTTAGTTTTGACCCAGGAACTTTTTAAGAAAGTCAATGTGATAGAAGATGAGAAACAAGTCATCTGATGATTTTAACAGCCTCTCAAAATGAGTCTTAAAAGCAACTAGGAAAAGCCGAATCTTAGAAAAGCAATCAAAACAACAAATTTCTGCTTCGCACTACATCATGGCTCTTGTCTACCCATGGCATCCCAAGCCCACACCCTTGAGGAAGACCACCTGTGCTGTGTTGCCACATTAATAAAATCCACCATCAGAGGTAGCAGTTTAATTACTGGGTCTCGTTATGTTGGAAACAAGTTGGGTAGCCTTTCCACACCATGTTCTCTAGAAGGCACATGTCAGATTCCTTTTGGGAAGTGGATGAAGCCCTGAAAGGTGGGGATGGGGTGTGCAAAGATTCAAGGTATACTTTCTCCGTAATCAACAACTGCCTTAAGTTGGTGAATAATTTGATTAAATGGAGTTTTAAATCAAAGACATAGGAGTTTAATTAGGAACTATTCTTGTCCTACTAAAGTTAACAGGCAGCTGTGCTGATTTTCTTCCCCCTGCTAGGAATTTGATAAACTCACAGGGAAGGGGGCCTTAGAAAGAAGCATGAAACTAAAAAGTGTTTAAGAAAACACAGTTTCCAATGCAACTGCTCATTAGCTGTTCTCTATACCAGCCATGAGGATGGACCGGGTGGAAGGTTCCAGCAGAAGGTATTTAAGGCCCTGGGTGGGGATAAAATTGCCCCCAAATAAGCACAGTTGGGAAGCTTGTAAGTTTTCCTTCTTTTTTTAAATAGACAACTTATCATTATGTTACCTAGAAATATATGATTCTTAAAATCCTATCTGGTCATTTTCAAAGCTCAGTATGATTTAAGATACATTTGGAACCACTGCTTACAAAGCAAATAGCCCCTCCCTAATTTCTCCTTCAGTAAGATTGTGTTGGATTCTAGCATCTTCCTGTTCACTGACAGAAATGGAACCAGGGTCCTCATGTATACTAGGAAAGCATTCTGCCACTGAGCTACACCCCAGCTCCAACACCTCCCTTTTAAGTTTTAATGCTACCTACCTGCTCACTTAATGGATGAGATGTTTTCAAGCCTCAATATTTCTATCTCCTCAAGTTTTTCACCCTTTCACAGTCCGATTTCTTCTCTTCTAGATACCTCTATCCATCTGCTACCTGTTTCCAAGTCTCTCTTTCTAGGGATTATCTAATAAACTAGAAATCCTTGATCAAAAAGAATGCTGGGACATATTACTAGACAGACTTGGTTTTTGGTAGCATTCCTTAAAAGGCAGTAAGCATCTGAACCAAGGAAAGACATTCCAAGTCACTTCTGATCTTCATAAAGCTATCTAATTCAGGGAACACTTGAAATGCTCTTTAGGATGTTCTCAATAATCAGTTTAAAATAGAGAAGACACAAGAATAAATCATTAGTGGGTGGCTATGACCTTAATCCTAGCTACTTAAGAAGTAAAGATCAGGAGCAGCATGCTTTCAGGCCAGCTCAGGCAAATTCACAAAACAGTATCTCAACAGAAAAGGCTGAGGTGGTATACAGCTGCCAGCCCAGGCTGTGGTAAAAGCATCAATGGGAGGATTGCTGTCCATAATGGCACTAGCAAAAAGTAAGACTTACCTCAGAATTAACCAGAGCAAAATAATTACTGAAGGCATGGATTAAGCAGTTGAACACCTGCCCAATGAGACTACAGCCCTACATTTTAAGTCAAAAGGCCAGGGGAGAATATATCTTTGGTCATAAAGCTGATAAGGACCTAGAAGATTATTCAGAATTTATGGGTTAGCAAAGCAAAACACAAGACATACAGTCATTAATCACTTAACAGTAAAGCTACATTCTGAAAAATATTAGATGATTTCATTGCCATGAGAACATCACAGAGTGTACTTACATGAGCCTGGATGATATGAGTCACAGGACACAGGCTCTCAGTGCAATCAACAGACATAGTAAACAGGAGATAAAGGAGGCTGCTACCAGTCTAACAGAGCACACAATTTACAGTAAGTACCTTTTTATAAGTAGAAGAAACACACTTTAAAATAGTGGCGTAAGACTATAGGGTGGTAAATATACCAAGAAGTAGGTCATCTACTATCATTGTCAAATGTTCTATATGTTTATCCTATATGCATAGGTGTATGCAAACATCAGCATGAACATGTGAGAAATGCTTGCACCTGATGTTGTGATGGCTATAATGACATGAATCGTAAGTTTCATCTCCATTACACCCTAGGAGCACTGTCCTATGCTGTCCGTCATTGACTGAATGTTACGCAGTGCAGGACAGTGATGAAATTCATGGCAAGTTCATTAGTTAGTGGTTAGTGACCTTACAGAAGATGAGGTCTAGGCATTGATTTCTTTCTGCTCTGCCCACTCCAACCCAGTTACTATTGAGAACTCTTAAAATGACCTTCACATCCCAAAATACTACCACCAGATGGAGGACGGAGGCTTTAATAGGGCACTTACCAATCAGGGGACAGTCCGTGTTCAACTCTTGATACCTGACATCTCTATTCATAGACCAGTATTGTTTGAGCATATCTGCCTGCACACTCTAAATGTGGAAGTTACTGGGTGAGTCAGGAATTTCAAGTTTTAGCATGTAAGTCTAAAGAGATTTATAAAATCTTGGAATTTGGTAAACAGAGGCACTAAGTAAGGGAATTCCAAAAGAGCTTTCAGCTCAAAGGAACATCCACTCTACCTAGAGAGTCATCATAATTTAGTCATGAGATTATTTGTTATAGCTACTTTATTCAGATGACAGGATGAGGCCTAAGTTTGAGTCTCAGATTGCTAGATTTCATTTTCAGCTTCAAAATTCAATAAAGGATCTACAGTCACAAAAGAGCATTAGAAAGACTGAGTGGCGCCTACCCATGGGAAAATTAATGACATGGGTCAAGAAGAAAGATCACACAGGCTGTGTGAAGCACTTAGAAAAGAGCAGCAATTATTTCCCCCCACATTTTCATTTGCACCAATTAGCCATATTTGGACATGTCCATATTTGGACATGTCTATATATGCATATAATGTAACATGATCAGATTCATTCCCTCCATCAACTGTTCTCTCTTAGGTCAATCTCAATAAGCTTAACTGCTCCATTTTCATACATGTACATAAGTTATTCTGGCCACACTCACCCTCCTGTACCCTCTCTATGTGCCATAACCTCTTCTACTAGATTTTTGAAGCAGAGCCACAATTCTACTCTGAATTGCTGTTCTATCACCCACATTCAGTCTTTATCAACGAGAAAAACATGATTAATGTTTAATGAGGTTCACTTACACAATTTGTGGAATTATCTGGTAATGTCTATTTTGTGAGGTGGTTTTTAAAAATTGTTTTGATGTTAGTCCTGTGGCTTGAACTCAGGCAGGGCCTGGGTCCTGTCCCTGAGCTTCTTTGGTCAAAGGCTACCACTCTACCACTTAAGCCATAGCGCCACTTCCGGCTTTTGCCCAGTAATTTGTTAGAGATAAGAGCCTTATGGACATCCCTGCCTGGGATGGATTTAAACCACCACCTTCAGATCTTAACTTCTTGAGTAGCTAAGATTACAGGCATGAGCCACCAGTGCCAAGCTATTGTGAATTTTTAAAGATTGAATTAATAACTTTTAAGAGAGGCCATGTGGGACAAATAAGAATCTCATAACTAATAGATGTTATTTTTGTTTGTTCCCTTTCTAAGTACACTGGTAACACCATGTAGAATACAGACAATTTGCAGTTAGTTCAAGCTCATCTGGATCAGAAAGTGCCCCTAACCTATGGGTTAGTGAAATCTTTTCTAGGACATCCCTCCAAGCTCGCCTCTTGGACCACCTGAATTAATATATCCTATGAACTTCTAAGTCAAATATTCAAATATCAGCTATAACCAACTGAGTTCCAGAAATCTACAATTTTAACATGTTTCTTAGGTTATTCTCCTATGATAATAGAAAACTTCGTTCACTCCCCCAATACTGTCAGACTGCCTTTGCAATAAGACTTTTTGAGATCTCTCAGGAGACTTTCAAAAGCTTAAAATATGCATCCCTCCTAAAAAATAAAATCTGATTTTATAAATTCCTATTTTCCATCCCAGCAAGTTCTTCGTTGGAAATCCATATGTAGGCTAATGGGGGTCTGTGAAATATCTGAAACGTATTAACTTTTGCGCATGCAAAAGTTAATACGTTTGAATGTATGCACTTTTCTAGAAAGATGGTTCATAGATTTCAGAATTCCCACAGGATTCTACAACCTAGTCCTTCTTGGGATTGTAAAATTAAAAGAAAAATGTCCATCCAGGAAGATATATCTGTTTTCAACAGGCCTTTTGAATGACTACAATATAACAAAGTACATGACTTAGCAGTTAAACTTTCCTTAGATGCCCTTATTTGTCTGTCTACCAAGTCTTTGTAATTAAGCCTACTCTGACTAATTTGTATTAAGCATGCCTACATCCTAAAACTCCCTACGCTATTGCCCTTGTACAAACAGAGAACAAACACGGGAACCTTCTGTGCTTCTTTTCCCATGTTAGTTACCTCTGAGGAGCATAGGTGTCTTTTCTTTGCTGTAGAATAAATTAACTTTAACATCTTCTTGATGAGAGTCAAAGACTCATCTGATACCAGGTGCAGAAAAGAAATCTTTGAAACTCTAAACACACTAAGGATAAAGAAGGACCCCAGGGCACAAAACAGATGTTGTTAGTAATCACAGAGACAGAAATTTTAATCAGTTCTTCTGTTTTTCAAAGACAATTCTGTTTCCTGGATTAATAGAGGGCTGTTGAAGTGCTGAATTGCCCAGGTGTGGCAAAATCCTGCCCTACCCTCCTAACCCTGGAAGTTTTCAGCAGAGTCTACTTATTGAGATTCAATGGCAGACTGAAAAAGCTGATTGTTTACTTTCTGGAAAAAAGATAATAATCCCATTGACATACAACCTGTTAGGCTTTGGCTTTAAAGGAAAACTTGTTTATCTGGTCCTGCATTTGTTTTCTTTGTGTTTGTGTGGGGGGAAGAAGATCCCATGTCTAAATTTTTTTCAGAATCTTCTATAATAGGCAGTGTGGTTTAAAAAAATTTAATTCATGCAATTGTTGAGTGGAACATGAAAATATGTAAAATAAATTTCCATTTGCATGTATTTCATTTTCCTTCCTTTGCACTTACCGATTCAAAATGGAAGACTCAATATATTGCAAGATCTCAATTTTATACTATTCACCTTCTAAAAATGGGCCCCAATGACTCCTCCATACCCACCCCCTAGCAGAACCCCACCACCTGGGAGGGCTGAACTCAACAATTAAAAATGTGGTATAATGGATGACATGGGTTTTGTAAGATTATGTAACAAAAATCTGTAATTTTCTTCTCCCTTCCTTTTACTTTTCCTCTTTTTCTTCTTCCTCTTCCTCTCTTGTCCCCTCTTTCTCTCTTTCTCTCTCTCTGCTTCTCTAAAAAAAAGCAAAACTTCATGTCACAAGGAGCCTCTGGTATCAGCAGCAATAACTTGAGCCTGGCCCAACATCTGTATTGGTAAGAATGGATGGAACATCCACCTTAGTTGTAGGTGAAGAGGAGCAAAGCCATCGCTGACCCATCTTGATTGTAACCTTCAGGGAGATCCAAAGCCACAGTATTCTCAACTTTAAGGACAAAAGACTTACTCTGGCTAATAGTTCCAGAGGTTTCCATCCATAGTCATGGTCTGATTGCTTTCAGCCTGTAGAAGCACAGTACATCCTAGCAGTGGGAGTGGATGGTAGAGGAAGATGTTCACTTCAAGTAGGCCCGATGAAAAATATGAGAGGAGAGAGGAGGTATGGGTGTGGAGAGATAAAGGTGAGGGGGGAAAAAGAGAGAAGAGAGAGTACACAGGAAAGAGAGAGGGAAGAGAGAAAAGAGAGAGAGTACAGAGGAGAGAGAGAAGGGGAAGAGAGAAGAGAGAGTTCAGAGGAGACAGAGAGAGAGAAAGAGAGAGAATTATGACAAAAGCCCCCAAACCCTAAAGAGCATTCTCCAATGACCTAAATTTCATCTACTAGATTCCACTTTCTAGAAGATTCCACCACCTACCAATAGTTCTCACAGGTTTGGCAAACTGAGCTTTTAACACACGAGCCTTTAAGCTGCATTCTGGTCCCACACCAAAGAAAGTATGACCCAACTGTCCCTTAGCAGTAGAATAAATACCTACATCAGGGTGTGGTTTAATAACAGAAACTATACAGTCATGAAATAAAATGAAATGATTCTTCACTGAAAAATATAACTAGCTCTAGTAAACAACATTATGAGCCCAATACATCAGACTCCAAATGGTCAATTTTATATAATTCCATTTAATTCAAATTGAATTTAAGAGAAGCTAAAGTTATTACAGAAATTCGTTTTTAAAAATCTTGGTGGTTAATTTGAATGGGTCAGGGGATGACAAGAAAATCAGTAAAGCCTGCTTCTAGTTGGGAAAGCAGGGCAGGAAAAGCTCTTCTCACACTCTTGACCCTTCTTGAGTGGAGGACATTGGCCTCTGATTCCACAATCTTGAAGTCTTTGAATATAGCAGCTCTCCAGGAAGCCTTTCAATAATTCCACCTCCAGCTGCAGGCATTGTAAGAAAACCCAGAGAAGCCACAACTTAAGAGGCCAAATTATAAGTCTTTATTGGGAGAGCCAAAGGACTGCTGGTGAACTCTTGTCTGAAAGACCAGCAGCCCTGATTGCAGCTAGCACAAAGCTTATACAGACAAAAGTAAGTTACATGGAATTAAACCTAATGAAAGTGTCATACATGAGCAAAGCAAACCAGATGAGGACATTACTTAAACCTAACAGAAACGCAAACTATGGAGGGAAACTATACTATCAGGGCAAATCAAGGGCCAATTATCTAGGGGACACAGAGACCCAGTCTCTTCTTCAGAGGTTCCTTTTGTTCTGTGGCTTCATTTCTTTGACTAAACAGCTGATGGGTTCTCCAATTCTTCAGTTTACTGATAACCATTGTGAAGCTCTTCATCCTCATAAATCCCACTTATAATTACATAGATTCTCTCAAGTCTGCTCCCCTTGAGATCCCTGACTAATATACTTTCCCAACACAATGACCAGTAAGAGTCTAAAAAGGAATCAGGAGAAATGTTTTTACCTTCATCTGCAAGTGTTGGTTGAATAGATGAATTCACCTTATAGACATTTATCAAGCTCTATACTGAGGTTTGTGTATTTTGCTCTAAAAATTTTCTGATTCAAAACAAAACCTATCCGAGTTCTGAATTATGTCAATCCCTTGCACAAAGCACAAACCATTCTGATTGTATATCTTCCTGTTTCAAATTTCTCTCATTAATTTTTTTCAGAAAATAAATAAATAAATAAACTTGTGAATGGGCCAATATGTGGTTGGGAGAGAGACAGATAAAAGGAAACAACTAGCTAGATAATAACTACTTCTTTTTTCTTCCTCTTTCCTTCCTTCCTTTGCTTGTTTCCTTCCTTCCTTCCTTCCTTTGCTTCCTTCCTTCCTTCCTTCCTT
>NW_012267272.1:4202090-4296441 GCF_000151885.1 Dipodomys ordii | reverse complement strand
TTTACATATAATTCTGCAAACCCAAAACATTCACATCAATTTGTTTTAATTAAAGGCTGAGACAGTTAGCAATAAATGCTGGAGAGTAGAAGGAACAGTGTGTTTCCTGCTGAGTAAATCTTGCTGGTAGTTGGCAGAACCAAAGAGCTCAGAAGACACTCATTGGTCTCAGACTGTTTAGTTGCCCTTGGGGAACCGCTTTTGACTCCCAAGAGTGGGAACACCAGATCTATGACTAACCTGGATGGTCACACTGTTGTTTCTCTTGAATCTCAGCTAAGTCCAAAAATCACAGTTGGACTTGATGATTTCTAGGACTTACTTCCTTCTCTGCAGGAGGCCATCAGCTACAGAGTGCCATCCTCTTTGTCTATCAACGGGGCCCTTTCGTGATGACAGAAAGAGAACCGACATCCCACAGAAAATCATGATGCAGAATACTCAAGAGTAGGAGGAAAAGCATTGATCTTCTCTCCCACCACTAACTCCCAAAATTGATCCCACAGAACTTCACTCCTAAAGGGAGAGGATGGCTACAGTTTTCATGGAGGATATATCTCTTCCATTACTGACATCTCCTCCTTGTGATGTGTCACAAAATCACATAACCACTGAATATTCATTAGGGAGATTCCTTAAAGGATTGGTTAGATTGGAAAGAAAAATTGGGCATGCATACTTTTCCACTTGGACGCTATAATAAAGCACCATAGATTAAGTGGTTCACAAATATTTCTTTCCAGATTGGAAGTCTAAGCTCAAGATACCAATAGATGTGTTATTTTTGTTGTTGTTGTTGTTGGTCGTGGGGTCTGGGCGCTGTTCAGCTCAAGGCTAGCGCTCTACCACTTGAGCCACAGTGTCACTTCCAGCTTTTTCTGTTTATGTGGTGTTGAGAATTGAACCCGGGGTCTAATGCATGCAAGGCAAGCACTACCACTGAGCCACCTTCCCAGCCCCTAGATGTGTTCTTTTGTTGAGAGAGCTGCTTCCAAGTTTATAGGGAGCTGCCCTTTCCCTATGTCCTCACATGGTAGAGAAATAAAGGAAAGGAACTGCATGGTGTTCGTTCTTATAAAAGTACACATGCATCATGAGGGTCCCCTGGTCCTGGCTTCATCTCAAACTAATTCTCAAAGACCTCATCTCCAGTTACCATCACACTGGAGGTTAAAGATTTCATGTTTGAACTTGGAGAAACACTGTTGATGCTAGTAGTATGGTGAGGATCAATTCTTTTTCTCACCTTGGATATAAATTTACTCACCAGCAATCATGGGTTCTCCTTTATTCCTTTATGTTATAACTCTCTCAGGGAAATGGGTACGAGTTGGCTGATCCTCAGATGTGATGTTAATAGTCACACATGCTCACAGACATAAGGTCAGTGCCTCTATCTTGGTGTCTACATGAAAATGGGGAAGATTCTGGGCATACTTTATAGTGCTATTAACTATGGTGGTTATTAACTACCACCAATGCCTCCTCCAACCCACCAAGTATTCTGAATGTGTCCATCCATGGGCTCCAACTGATCAAAGTCTGTAGGCCCTCTGAGGGTGCCTTCCCTCACTCTGAAAGTGTCTGTGACTGTGTGTATGTGTAGCAAGGCAGATCAGTGGTAGATACACTTATCTATACTTGTCCTAGTCCCTCCCCCCCCACCACACACATACATACTCACTCCTTAGAACTCTAAGACTGCAAACCTCTAGTGTAGCACGATCCTGCCTTTCATGTAACACATCCCCCACAACACATGCTTCTATGGAAATGAGAGACAGCGTGATTCACCAATACTCCAAGGTAAAATCACTGGGAGAAAAAAATCAACTAAATAAGTTGCGTAACCTTCAAAGAAAGGATCTAACTACCAGGAGTGGACTCCAAAGGATCAGTCTTATAAGCAAAGGTGCATTCAACTCCACAGGTTAATAAATTAGGAAATATTTTTATCCCCAAAAAAAGAGACAGAAGGCAGTGATAGGGTAGGTCTGATGTATTCAAGTGGATCATTTATATATCAAGAACCAGACACCTTCTTCCTCAGATATCCACAATGTGCCATTTAGTCAATGTAGCACCCTCCATGGTTATTATCTGGTCAGCATGGCTCCACATATTTCCTCTACTGCAGAAAAATAAAACATGGGACATCCTTTCCTCTAGGATCTTTGATAGGGACAAGAAATCCTTCATCGAATCCTTCTGTGGAATTCTCATATTTCAGAAGCCAAGTTCCCCTCCCTAAACTAAGAATGGAAAAGGCAGTAGGATTCACACCATTTGCTGAAACAAATCATGTCCTTTACCTGAGTCATGATGGAGACTCAGGACTCCACCTACATGGAAAGGAAAAGCCTTGGCATCTGTTCCACTTACCAGTCTGAATTATCCCAAGACAGACTCTTCATGGTAGAATGCAGGTTTCTGTCTCAGGTCCACCTGAAGTCTTCCTCCTCTCTGCTGTGTACCTGGGGACATCAAGAGTAGGTAGGAAACAGTGAGCAAAAGATGTCTGGGATGTTATTCACGGTATCAGCAAGCAGGGATAAGAAGACAGGGATCATTTAATTGAATTATGTAAATCATTTCCCAAATGGCTAAGACTCTTGTGTCCTTTCATAAATGTATGAAATGAATGAATACATTATAAGACTATGTAGATTTTGTTCCTTGGGACCTATCATATGTTCCTAGCATATGAATACAGAGGGTCAGTAGACAGTATCAGCTTTCACACAACTTTAGCAAGACAGAGCCTCACTCGCACGTATGTGTATACTTCTGCCATCCAACAGCCTCTTTATCGCAACCATTTATGTAGAACATACACAATTATTCGAGAAATGTTGGAGCTAACATAAGTCATGTTAATTAGATGAAAACCATATGAGAATGCTAAAATATTTCCAATTTCAGCCAACAATTAGAGCTTGGTATGTAATAACCAGGTTCCTAAAATACTTTCTTCAAACATTACATTTTTCTATTGACCATATTAATTAAAGTTGTTATAATAAAATAATATCTGGTCTTTTTTAAACTTGTGATATAAAGAGCCAGCTTGTACATTGGGTAGGCCCTGGAAGAGGCCTTCTCGATATGATCATGTGATGGGGAAGGCAGAGAAATGTACTTCAAAACTAAAACTAAATGTTGGGTTCCAATGGTTCATGCATGTAATCTTAGCTACTGGTTCAAAGCCAGGTAAGAAAGTCCACCAGACTCTTATCTCTAGTTAAACCACCAAAAAAGCTGGAAGTCAAGGTATGGCTCAAGTGACAGAATATTTGAACTTAAAAGCATGTGAAGTAAACTTTCATCATCAATATTAACTCTATTCTTAGGCAGTTCAACTATTTACTTCCTAATTGCTCACAAAGGACATAAGGATAATAGTATCTATTGTATATACTTATTATATAAAATATTGCATACAGAGTACATATTTTGAGGATGATAAACATTAGTATTTATAATGGATTTGAAATAATCTGCACATACTTATCTACTGTTAGGCAAAAGAATCTAAACACACCAATAGTATTCATGTTATCTCTATAGCCATGCACATTTAAATTTTTAATGGGTAAAAAGTCAGACCAGTAAGTCCCAAATATGAAACTTAGAAACCTCCTGTGTTGTTGAGTTTTATGGGTCAATTGGGCTGGGCTGAGGTATCTAAGATATGTGATAGTAGGGATGTCTTAGAGTGAGGTTAATATTTAAACTGGGTAGCACTGAGTACAACAGATTGTCCTATAAAATGTGAGTGGGCCTTGTCTAATCAGTTAAAGGATGACTAGAGCAAAAACACTGACCACTCTGCAAGAGGGAATGTTGCTAAAGGACTTCCTTCAGGCTTGAGGTGCAATGCCAGTTTTTTATCTGTATCTTCAGACTGAATTCAGTCTGAATTTGAATCTGCAACATTGGCTCTTCTTTGGCTCTCCAGCTGACCAGCCTACATTGCAGATTTCAGAAAGCCAGCTTCCATAACTGCTACATTCAGTGCCTAAAAATATAAACCTTTCTGTCTATACATACCTCTTCTTGTGACTAATACACCTCCTATCTTCCCATCTAACACACATCCTCAGCCACCCCCCACAAAAAAAGGGTGGGCCCCAGTGGCTCACACCTGCAATCCTAGCTACTCAAGAGGCTGTGATCTGAGGATCACCATTCCCAGCCAGCCCAGGCAGGAAAGTGCCCTTGAGACTAATCTCCAATTAATCACTCAAACACTAGAAGTAGAGCTGTGGCTTAAAGTGGTAGAGTACTTGCCTTGAGCAAAAGAGCTCAGGGACAGGACCCAGGCCTTGAGTGCAAGCTCCATGACTGAATATATATATGTGTGTGTGTGTCTGTGTGTGTGTGTGTATATATATAGATAGATAGATAGATAGATGTATACATATATACATGTATATACGTATGTAGACATATATGTATATACACATGTATTTATATATTATATGTGTATATATGTAAACATATCATATATGTATGCATATGTATATACGTGTTTGTATGTGTACATATATACATATATATACATATATATATATATAATTTTGTATACCATGGGGAGTAGGCAGGTGTGATGTTAGCATCATAACCCTCTTTATTATATAGGTGCTGCTCCATATAACAGGGACACTCTGTCTCTTCTCTGGAAAGAATAATACATTATTCTCATTAACTTGCCTAAAAAAGATAGTTTGGTCCATTCCATTCTAAAAGCATGGAACTACAAAATAAGTAAAAACCTAGTCACTGTTGTCCAGTGATATTATTTCTGGGTCAGTTTTCTATACACTAAACTGTAAGTGAAAGAGAACAACTTGGAAATAGCATATATTCCATTTTTCATTTACCTCATGTGAACCTAAACATCCTCTTTAAATCATCTAGAAATAAGAGCATCTCCAAGATTTGGATTTGGGGGCAAAAGAATCTCTATGTAAAATATGTCAGATTGTTAGGCAAAAGCACTGGAGGTTATCAACACCTTATTAACTTTTTAAAAAATAATGTGAATGTTCTATTTTCAAGGATTTTTTCTTTGGTGGAAGGAGGGTTTGTGATGTAGAATTTTAAAGATATCCTTCTAAGATTCCCTTTTCTGATTCTTTAGTCAAGCCCACTGTAAGTAGAAGTGTTGGAGATCCCATGTGTAATTGAGATTACGGACTGGAAAAGATGGAGGACATCCTGTCCCATCCCATCGAATTCTAACTCTTGACTCACTAAAAGTAGAGAGATGTTTCCAGGTGGAGTCCCAGATGAGCTGTAACTGAAGGGAGTGAGACAAGGTTAGAGGGAGAGAAAGAGGATTTGTGCAAACTGAGCCTCACTTAAGCAGAGAGCAAACAAGGCCAGTTAGAAACCTTCAGATCTATAATGAACAATCCCAATAGCCCTGGAATATTGTCTCCTAAAACCTCCTGGTAAAAAAAAGTTCAGGCTAGCCAGAACCTTGACTTTGACCTGATAGGATAGCTTTGGAAATGAATTCAGTTAAGACTCCAGATTGTTGACTTGTAGAACTATGACACAATAAATTCATGTAGTTTTAAGCTAGTGATGATTTGTTATAGCAGCAAGATAACATTTATCTAATGCATAGAGAGAAATGATTTATCTTTTTATTCTGTCTATCCTCAGCCCTCCCACAACAGAAAAAAATTAGCTTTTAGTAGATTTATAAGAGGAAAACTAGATCTTGTTCTGAAAATACATTTTATAAATTTAAATTAGCAATAAACAATGTATTCAGATTGGTGTGTTTTCCTAAAATCAGTATGTTAAATGAAACAAGTGTGTAATTATATTGAAAATTGCATGTTTCCAAATTATCAGTTTGTTTATATGATTTTGGGTACAATTTTTAATATTTTCTTTAATTGTGATAATACCATATGGAGGGGTTACAATTACATGAGAAAGGTAGTGAATATATTTCTTATCAAGCATTGTTGCCTCCTCCTTTGTTTCCCCTTCCCATCCCTTCCCATCTCCCTCACCCCATCCCCCTGCTCCCCACAAGCCAAAGTTGTAAAGTTCGCTTTCGACATAACGTCTTGTACATCTCATTGTTGCAATGAGTCTACCTGTATCCCTATTTAAACAATTTGTTTTTCCCTTCCCTCCACAAATTATACCAACATCAAATACAATGAAAACAGGGGTTATACCGTGGGGGAGGGACATACAAAGCAACAAAGAAATCATCTTATAAGTATGTTAGAAACAATAGCAAGAAAGAGAAACATTTGAATCCTTATCTTGGGGTTCATTTCACCAAACATCAACTTATCTGATGTTTGCTGCTTGTCTCAGACATATACCAGTTATTGCAAATAAGGGAAACCATGGGACCTATGTTTCTTGGGGCCTGGCTTACTTCACTTAATATAATTTTTTCCAAGTCTTTCCATTTCTTAACAAACGGGGCAATACCATTCTTTCTGATGGAGGCATAGAATTCCATTGTGTGTGTGTGTGTGTGTGTGTGTGTGTGTGTGTGTGTGTGTGTCACATTTTCTTGATCCATTCATCTACTGGGGAGCATCTGGGTTGGTTCCATACCTTAGCTATGGTAAATAATACTGCAATAAACATAGTTGTGCTGGTAGCTTTAGAATGGTCTTGTTTGTGATCATTTGGGTAAATACCCAAAAGTGGGATTGCTGGGTCATAGCGGAGCTCTATGTGGAGTCTTTTGAGGAGCCTCCATACTGCTTTCCAAAGTGGTTGGACAAGTTTACACTCCCACTACCAATGCAATAGGGTTCCCTTCTGTCCACATCCCCTCCAGCATCTGTTGTTATTAGACTTCTTGATTATACCCATTCTAACTGGGGTGAGGTGGTATCCCAGTGAAAAAGCAGCAAGCTAAACCCTAATCCAGTAGACTGAAAGAAATAATTATAATTAAATCAGAATTAGAATTCTAAACGAATTAGAATCTTAAAAAAATGAAAGAATCAACAAAACAATGAGTTCGTTCTTCGAAAAAGTTAACAAAATAGACAGACCCTTAGCAAATATTATCAGAAAAAGAAGAGAACACAGCCAAATAAACAAACTCAAGTGAGAATGGAAACATCACCACAGGAAAAAAAAAAAACAAGATTCAGAACATTATAAGGGAATACTTCTCAAACCTTTATGCTAATAAGTTTGAGAACCTGGCAGAAATGGACCTTTTCCTAGCAAATATCAACATGCCCATACTAAACCAAGATGAGTTAAACCAACTTAACACTGAAATAGAAAGAGCAATAAGAGACCTCCCATCTAAGAAAAGTCCAGGACTGGATGGATTTACAGTGGAATTCTACAAAGCCTTCAAAGAAGAGCTCACACCAATACTCCTCCAACTCTTCAATGAAATTGAAATAGAAAGCTCACTATCGAACTCATTCTATGAAGCCATCATAACTTTCATCCCAAAACCAGGCAGGGACTCATCAAAGAAAGAGAACTATAGACCCATCTCTTTGATGAATATCAATGCAAAACTTCTCAACAAAATTTTGGCCAATCGACTTCAACAATTCATCCAAAACATCATAAACCACAATCAAACAGGATTCATTTCAGGAATGCAAAGCTGGTTCAATATATGCAAATCAATTAATATAATTCATCACATCAAAAAGATAAGAACCACATGGTTATCTCAATAGATGCTAGAAAAGCATTTGACAAGATCATACACCCCTTTGTGATGAAAGGTCTGAAAAAGGAACATTTCTCAATACAATAAAGGCTGTATATGACAAACCTACAGCCAGCATTATACTTAATGGTGAAAAGCTAAAGCCATTTCCTCTTAACTGAGGAAGGAGACAAGGATGTCCACTCTCTCCACTTCTCTTCAATCTAGTATTAGAATACCTCGCTACAGCAATAAGACAAGATGCAAATATAAAAGGGATCCAAATAGGGAAAGATGAAGTAAAACTTCCCTCTTTGCAGATGACATGATCTTATATTTAAAGAATGCCACGGACTCCACTCCCAAATTTCTCGAGCAGACTCAAAACTTTGGCAAAGTAGCAGGGTATAAAATTAACCCTCAAAAATCAATGGCTTTTCTGTATGCCAACAATGAGTAGAGCACAGCTGAAATCAGGAAAGCAACTCCTTTCATAATAGCCCCACAAAAAATAAAATACCTAGGAATTAACCAAAGAAGTGAAGACCTCTATGATGAAAACTTTAAAAACCTGAAAAAGGAAATCAAAACAGAACTTAAAAGTGGCAAAACCTCCCATGATCCTGTATTGGAAGGATCAACATTGTGAAAATGGCAATACTTCCCAAGGCTATCTCAAATTCAATGCGATACTTATCAATGTTCCAACCTCATTCTTCAAGGAAATAGAAGAGGCAATCCAAAAATTCATATGGAGCAATAACAGACCCTGAATAGCAAAAATGATCCTTAGCAGAAAGAACAATGCTGGAGGAATATCAATACCAAATTTCAAACTGCACTACAAAGCCATAGTAATCAGCCTGGTACTGGCACAAGAACAGATCTCAGGACCAAGGGAATAGAATTGAAAACCCAGAAATGAACCCACAGACCTATAGCCATCTAATCTTCAATAAAGGAGCTAAAAAAAATAGAATGCAAGAAAGACAGCCTTCAGTAAATGGTGCTGGCCAAATTGGTTAATCACTTACAGAAAAATAAAGCTAGAACCTTATCTATCACCCTTCACCAGAATCAACTCCAAGTGGATCAAAGACCTCGGAGTCAAAGCAGACACCCTGAAAACATTACAGGATGGCATGGGAGAAACCCAGGTCTCCTTGGCACAGGCTGAAATTTTCTTAATAGAGACCCAGAAACACAATTAATCAAAGAAAGGTTGGACAAATGGGATTGCATGAAATTACAGAGATTCTGCAATGCAAAGGACATAGCTAGCAAGATTAATAGAAAGCCCACAGATTGGGAGAAGATCTTCTCTAGCCATATAACGGACAAAGGTCTCATATCTAAAATATACCTGGAACTCAAAAAATTAAATCCCCAACACAAATCTTCAAAGAAACAACTGCCCAATAAATAAGTGGGCTAAAGACTTAAAGAGAAACTTCTCTGAAGAGGAAAGAAGGATGGCCAATAGACACATGAAGAAATGCTCAACCTCCCTAGCCATAAAAGAAATGCAAATCAAAACAACATCGAGATACCACCTCATCCTAGTTAGAATGGGTATAATCAAGAAGTCTAATAACAACAGATACTGGAAGGGATGTGGACAGAAGGGAACCCTACTGCATTGTTGGTGGGAGTGTAAACTTGTTCAACCACTTTGGAAAGCAGTATGGAGGTTCCTCAAAAGACTCCACATAGAGCTCCCCTATGACCTAGCAATCCTACTTTTGGGCATTTACCCAAATGATCACAAACAAGACCATACTACATCTACCAGCACTACTATGTTTATTGCAGCATTATTTACTATAGCTAACATATGGTTACTTTTTTTATTCTTTCAAACGTTGTTTCTTCAGTATTAGTGGGAAAAGTATACCTCATCACAATAGGACCTAAAATGTTTTATGAAATAGATCCCACTTATGAAAAGAAAGATGTTTTAAAGTTACTAAAAGTATTATATGGCCTAAATTTACCATTTTGTTATAATAAAAATCTATATTTATTATAAAACCAGCAGAAGAAAAATCAGTGGAGCCAAATCTTTTAAAGATCATGATGCATACATGATCACATGCAACCATTGTAGGAAATCCTGGTTTGCTTCATTATTTTCAGTAGAGAGGAGAAAGAAAGGGAAATAATTTCACTTTTTTCTCTTCCAGGGAGGCAGATTAAGATTTGTAAGTTTTGCAAAACTTCTATCGCCTTTTCTTTTTTTTACCTGATATCTTAATTTTTCATATCAGTATGTAAGAGGCACAAAGTCACTAAATAGTTAGATGACATTCTTTGGGCTAAATGTTTCTTAATTTTTCTGTCAGTGGTGGGGCTTGTGAAACTCAGGGCCCGGACACTGTCCCTGAGCTTTTGTGCTCAAAGCTAGCACTCTACCACTTTGAGCTGCACTTCTGGTTTTCTGGTGGTTAACTGAAGATATTAGAGTCTCACAGACTTTGTTGTCTGGGCTGGCTTTGAACTGGGATCCTCAGATTTCAGCCTCTTGACTAACTAGGATTACAGGTCTGAGCCATCTGCACCTGGCACCTTAATTTTATTTTTAAAGAATAAACATATGTTTGGACATTTTGGTTAAACCAGATTTTTCAATGCATTTTTTAGTGTTACTTTAAAGATGATATACAGAGAAGTTGGGGTTATATAAGTCAGATAAAGAGTACAATTCTTTTTGAAAATGTTCACTCCTCCCTTGCTCTCTCCATTTTTCCTTCCCGTCCCCACCCACGAGTTGTCTAGTTCATTTTCAACATAGTGTCTAGTGAGTATCACTGCAGCATTTCTTCACTTTTGTTCATTTCTGCCCCTACTTTGCCCTCTCAAAGAGAGATAAACCACACTTTTATTACCATAAATAATTCTACTGTAAGTTCCATTATTTTTCATCAAAGGAAACATCAAAGCTTCCTCTGTTATAAAGGGTCAAAGCCAGGAGACTAACAGCACAGTGGACAGAGACATTAAGATCATACTAATTTGATCCACTGAAGAATGGAAGATTCCCACACAAGGTCTCGTCAAGCAAACAGCCCAGGATAGCTCAAACTTGTCAAGCACATACTCTGCAAGGAACCTGGGATATCTCACTCTCCATTACTTAATTTTAAGTGCCTTTTCATTTCATTTTCTCAGGTAAAGGTCGTGATCCGAGAAGGAAGCAGCAACCAGATCGCTTTTTACATTCTTAGACTTTCAGGAAAGAGTGGGTGCATGAAATTTCTACAATTGTATTTGTATTATTGGCTGAGCACATACTAAGGTAAAAGGAGAATTTATGTGTAATGTGAACTGCACTGACTTTTTAAAAGTTAATTTACTTTATTGTTATTATAGAGGTGACATACACAAAGAATTAAAATTACGTGAGTTTGAGTACGTTTCTTTTTGCACAGTGTCTTCTCACCCCTCATTTTTGGCATCTACAAGGAACATAAACCTGAGGTGGTTCTGTACTCTTTCTAATATCCAAGATTTGATTTAACAACATGTGCCTTGACCACTGCAGTTTATCAAGACAGCTGGATCATGAATGCACTTTCTGATGCTGAAAAGACTGATGATTTTTACTAAGGAGGCTTTGGGTTCAGGATTCTGTAATTCCGTCTTTAAATAAAATAAATACACATGATATGATTTGATAAAGCTCATATTTTACCGCATTTTATCATTTCAAACTTTTCTTTCATTTATGATGATTCTCATTGGTTAAATTTGTTCAGATATGTGAAATGTCGAACACAGTTAGATAATGCTAAATATTCAATAGGTAATGATGACAGAAAGATAACTGATAGATTGACAAGTACACAGCTACAAACAGACAGAGACAGAGACAGACAGAGATGAGAGAAAAAGAAGTAAAATATTCAGTTTGGGTATGAATCTTGACACACCGTTCAGGGAAAATCAAAGCAATTTTCATCAAATTTTTCCTTGCTCAAATATGGTTCTTTCTCCCTTGGACAATATATTCTTTAATTTGTTAGCTAATAAACTTCAGACAGTCTGTCCTAAAGCTTGACTTCCAGCTTCCTTTCTCTTGACCTCTAAAGATCAGCAGGCACAACCAGTTCCCAACACTGGAGACTTTTTAATCTCTTACTAGCCAGGAATTAACCCTTCGTTAATAGGGCATCACACAAAAATGTGGCCTTGCCCACAAACAGAACTAGATTGAACTAGACAGGAGAGGTTCCATAGTCTCAGAAGGTTTGTCTTGCTAACGCGGCCTTTTAAAATGAGTCCATGTCCTCTAAGTGAAATCATCCATGTCCTCCAAGCAAAGAGCATAGTCCATTTGCACATGTATCTTTGAATAGGTATAGAGCACAGGAAAAAATGACAGCATTCTTCTTCTGACCCAAACAAGTTACGAGTACACTTCACTCTCATTTCATGCTGAGAACTGTTTTTGAAAGAGAGAAAATGCCATCAAGAGGAAACAATGGAAAGTGCCATGTGCTGCAGGGGTGAGGTCAGCAACTTGGTGTCAAAACTCCTTGCTCCAGTATGGAATGGAGAAAAAAATTGCCCCTCCCCCATACACACTCAAAACCTAACCATAATCCTTCCTTATAAAGCTGCTATGTAGATCAGTCAGGTAGCAAAAAGAGTATAGAATAATATACAAGAGGGAAAACTACACATCTATGTTTCTTGCTGCTCTATTCATAAAAGCCAAATTATGGGATCAGCCAAAATGCCCAACAAGCAAAATATAGAAAATACTTTTCTCTGTATATACATTTATGGATATCATATATATATAATATATCCTATGATATATAATAATATACTTTATAGCATATATGGTGTATCATATATCCTATGATCCATATTATATGTATATTATATATGAGCATGTTTTATACAGACTATATGATTATATAACATAGCTCATAGGATATATGATATATAAGATATCATACATGAGATATAAGCTATATATTTTATATACATGCATAAAGATACATACAATATCCTATGATATATACATATATCATAGAATTTTATGCAGCTAAAGCAAAATTAAGTTATTCTATTTGCAGGAAAATGGATGGAATGGGATCCATGCATCATCAGGTCAAATGAGGTAAGCCAAGCTCAAAATGTCAAAAATTGAGTGTCCTCATCCAATTGTGGAATCTAGACCGAAAAGATGATGATGATAGAACTCTGATGTAAATAAAGGATTAGATAATTGTGTCATGGGATAGGTGTGGAGAGGAAAGGGGAAAGGACAGGATATTGAAAGTTGAAATACATTAAAGTACAACATATACATCTATTTCATAAATGATTGACATAGAGATGTGTGTGGATGTAGATCTGCATAGCATTATGAAACCCTCAAGACACTTTCTGAAAAGAAGTGAAGGGAAAGGAGGAATGGAGATGCAGAGGAAGGGGCAGACTTGTTCACAGTACCCAGCATGCACAAATGGCGCTATGAAAATGAACCTATCTTATGCTATTATGTACGTTAATTCAAAAAGGAAATAACTGTTGAGCTATTGTGCTGTTGTAATCCTCTGCTAGGACTATCCTAGACATATACTAATTATTGAAAATAAGGGAAACTCTGGAGCCTATGTTTCTTTGGGTCTGGCTTACTTCACTTAGCATTTTTTTTTCTGAGTCTCAATAGCTATGTACATATGACCATATAAAATGATGTGAATCGAAATGAACTCCAAGATATGGAAACAAGAGGGTTTTTTGTTTCTTTGTTATTGTTTTATAATGTACGGTGTGAGGTTATTTCTTTTTTTAAAAATTTCCTTTGTTTTATCCCCTGTTGTCACTATATTTGATTTTGGTACCCTGTGTCTTCTATATACATGTATCTGATTTGGAGACGGGAAGGGAAATAAAACAAAATGTTGAGACAAAGGAAAAGGTTGAACCAATGCAACACTGGTCCTCACAAGACACTATGTTGGAAATAAATTTTACAACATGCAGGTGTGTGTGTAGAAGTCAGGGGAAGGGAAAGTGGGAGAAAATGAGGAAGGTGGTAACAATGTTTGATAAAAAATGTCCTCATTAGCTGGGTACCAGTGCCTCAAACCTATAATCCTAGTTACTCAGGAGGCTGAGATCTGAGAATCGAGGTTAAGAGCCAGGCAGGAAGGTCTGTGAGACTCTTATCTCCAATAAACCACCAGAAAACAGGAAGTGGCACTGTGGCTCAAGTGGTAGGGAGCTCACTTTGAGCTGAAGAACTTGAGGGACTGGGCCCAAGCCCAGAGGTCAAGCCACGTGACCAACAAAAGAAAGAAAGAAAGAGATATGTACTTATTACCTTACTTATATAACTGTAACACCTCTGACATCACCCTTACAATAAAATTAAATTAAATTTAAAAAAAGAATATTGCAGGCTATATAATCGAAGCAATGGCCATCTGCAAATGACACTTTTGGTAAAAAAAAAAAATTAAAAGTCATTTAAAAAATAAACAGGGGCTTATTAAATGTTTCCACAAGAGAAGATAACAAATGAATTAAATGGGAACAATTACTGCAATAATGAAGTTGTATTAATTCTAGGAAGTTATTTTCCTTTTAAGGGTACATATGTCGCCTCCCTTACCTGTTTAAGTATAAATCTCTTAAGTCCAGGAGTCCTGTCTTATTTGTGAATTTTCATAACATCTAGTATAATATTTTCTGTATAATTGGGTTCAATAAATGCTTATTGAAAAAAAACAAAATAAATGAAATAAAATTTTAAAACAGACATCTTGGGGTAATTTTGCTAAGGTAGGAAAAATTCTAAGCTAAAATAGATAAATATTCAAATCTTTTAATTAGTAGGATAAGTAAAAGACCTTTAAAGAAAAAATTAGCAGCATTACAAAATACATTCTTCTGCATAAAGAAATATTTATGTAAAATGTCCACATACTATGCCATGAAAAGAATCATACACACATATGCACACATACACACATGCACACATACGCACATGCACACATGCACATGCACACACACATGCACACACGCACACACACACACACACACACACACACACACACACACACACCAAAAGAAAAGAACTGGAACAAAGCACAGGCTACATTTACTAAGAACAATAAAATGAATTTAAAATAGCAATAAAAAATCCATAGATTTCCCAAATTAATTTTAAAAGCACTTCAAGGAAGCAAGTATAATAAAAACTAGAATGTACTTTTAAAGGAGTAGAACCAAAGCATCATATTAAAAAATAATTAATATAGTTAAATCTGTTTTTTTAAATTTAGTCTTAAATTTGCATTTAAAAATTTTTAAATGAAAACATGACTTATGTATCCAATTTAAAGTTAGAAGAACATGATAAATCACCAGTACAAAACTAATGAGTAAGACAAGAACAGGAAAGTATAATAAAAAGGCTCAATAAAACCAGAAGCCTTTTTTAACAACTAAATAATTTACAGCAAGATAAATTGGAAAAAGAGAGAAGTAAAAGATACAAGTAAACAATATTGGAAATTACAAACAAATTAACTGGAGTTAGGAATAAATTATATGTTATATATACATATGATACATATATCTCTTTAGAATATACACACACAAATATTCTTATAAGTGCTTTTCCAACAAAAATTTAAAATTTTCCAACAAAAAATAAGTGGAAAATTACCTAGGAAAAAGTCTAACTACCAGACTAAAGAGTAACTGCAAGTTGAAATGGTCTATGAATCCAAGACATGGATCCAGAACTAACAGCTCCAGAAATAAAAGGCCAAGTCTAGGGAATTGTACAAATGTTCAACAAACAATTCCAAAGTTATGTAAATCTCTCCAGAAAATAGAAACAGGAGATTCTCAAAGTCTTTTTAAGAAGCAAATATAACATGGACCCCTAAGTTAAATAAGAATAGTCCAAGAGAACAAGAATTCTTGCCTTTGGCTGTAGATGCAATAGCCTGTACATGTGTTTAAAAAAATTCGCCATGGGAATCTGTGCACTTAGTTCAAGAATAACATGATAGTTAATGCAAAAATAATGATTAATTTAATCAGTCCTTCAATAAGCTAAGGATGACAAACTTGCATACCATAAGGACTGTAGTTAAATAACATTGTGTGCTGAAATTTTGCTATGAGAATTGGTTTTAGGTGCTTCTACCTACTCATGCACCATAAAAAAGCTAACTATGCAAAGCAAAGAACAGGTTAATTTCCTTGACTGAAGCAATAGTTTCCCTTTATGTATGTATATAAAGACATCAGTCTGTATAGTTTAAATGCATACATACATGCATACATACATGCATACATACATATAAAATGACAAATGAATCATCGAAAATATGCAGAATATACAGTACAATTTCATAACCACTTGTGATCCAACAGAAACACAAACTTGTTGGCAAATTAAGAAAAGAAGCTGACTTCTTTTACTCTTTCCCCAGTAATCTACCATCAAACCAGGAAAAACAAATCAAGACAAGACAAGGACTGAATCTGAAAGAATCAAAGGCTTCTTTCACATTACACCTGAGGTTACAGCCAGAAAGGTGAGGACAGGAAGAAAGTAGTAGACTCAGGACACAGCTGATTTTCTCAGATATCAACTTAGATTTCTAAACAGTGACTGACATTACTAACAGAAGTTAACAGATTTACAAGATACGTCAAATCAGAATTGCAGTGCTTTAACAGTTATTTTGGTTCGTTAGTGTTACTCTACTGAAAATATCCTGGAATTGGTGTCTGGTAAATACAGAAATGTATTTCTTGTAGTTCTGGAATGTGAAAGTTCAAGGTCAGAGTAGCAACAGGTTTGGCATCTGCTTAAATAGTTGCTCTTTGCCTGTGCCCAATCAGATAAGGGATGCACTAAGCTTTGAAATCTATAGGTTCTGTGTCTTATACTGAACAGTGAAACAGCAATAGTTCTGAGGAGAAATTGCGTGTGTTCTTCACATGCACTGTAATATGTGTAAAATGCTGTACAACTTGGAAGTTATAATCACTTTTGAGAGTCTTACAAAGCAGGTTATGAGTACAATAATTCAACTTCTTAATTCAATATTATTGACTTTTTAAAATTCAAAGCACTAACATTTATGGAGTTGAAATTTCTAATCATATATTAAAAGATGACTTGTTTTATATAATTTGATTTCCTTGTGTTTTATATTTCTTTCACTTTATATGTGACATTTCCAACACATTTCAATACTGAAGTTCTTCTCTCTCAAAAGTACATGTTCATCCACATTTTCCCAATCTCTGGGGGAAAATAAATAGGACAATTCCTGAGCTCTGAGAAGACATGTTTGAGTACACATATTTTGAATACATGTTTGTAAATGATAAGAGCCTGGGTAAACTACCACAGAAATTGTTCGCAATAAAAACAAGGGCTTGAGAGAAAAGAGAAGACAAATAGATTTGACGTGAATGAAGGAAAAGAAGGAAAGGAAAGGCAATGAAAGTCTTGGAAGAGATTTGAACAGACAGACACTCGACAAAAGAAGATACACAAATAGCAGAAACACACCACCCGTCATCAGGAAAACGCTGATATAAACTACAAGGAGTCACTATGTGCATCTGCAGAAAGACTAACCAAAAACACCAGCATCGGCACAGAGCTGGAATGACCTGATCTCTCACACATTGCTGGCAGGAATGTAAAAGGAGGTAGCCACTTACAAGCAATACTTTGACAGACTATTATGAACTTAAACATGATTCAGAATTTCTTCCATAACTATAGCCACAAGAAGTGAAAAAATACATTGCATCTATTAAAAAGAGCTTTAAGCTCTTTATAACAGCTTTCTCTCTGTTGTCACCAAACACCTATTCTGGACAAAGCACACAGATGATACCTAGGAAGAATGGTAAGTGAACTCCAACAGAAAATATTCATAGTCATCAAAAGCATATTAATTCAAAGTTTGTAGAGTTCATAAGCTTTATAGACCATGATAATGACAATTCACCTTCTGAAGGTTAAAAGTGTTTGTGACTTGAGCTAATTATCACTATCCCACAATACTGTGAAATTTATGTAATCACTTCATCTCAATAATGAAATAAAAAAGTATATTAAGGGGGGGATATGCATAACAATTACCATAACATTTCAGATTAGGTGGAAAGCTATGTTTTAGGTGAGAAGGAAGCCAATCATTACCAACGGAGCAAAACACACTTTTTATCTTTGTTGTTGTTCCAGGTTTAATATTTTATGATTCTGCTTTGCAATAATGTATTGAAATTTATTTATCAAACCTTCAGAAAGCTTACAACTAGAAAGTATAGATAGCAAAGACTTTGGATGACAGATTCAGGATTCGAAACCGTTTTGACACACAGGAACACTGGACTGAAACCAGCAAGATAAATCTATCAAGACAAGTCTCTTGAATTTAAATTTAAAATTTGAATTGTACAAACATGGTTTGGGGAGAAAACCTGGCTTCCTTTAAGAAATAAAAGCTTATATTTCCAAAGGAGAAAACTCCATTGTCGGGGAATATATGTATGATTTTATTTAAATAAAACTCTGGAACATACAAACTAATTTATGGTGACATGAAACAGGTTAAGTGTTGGTCTCAGTTCAGAGATAGCAGGGTCATTGATTGGGGAAAAATGTTTTTGAAAACATTTGAAGTATCAAATACATGTAATTTGTTGACAAGTGAGGAAGGCAAATTATAAAATGGTGGCTAAAAATGGCATGGACCATTGCTCTACACAGAGAGTGGTAAATGCAAAACATTGTAAACAATACCCACATAATGTTCTATATTAGGCAGACCATATCTGAAACATCACATTTAATTGCAAGGGACAGATTCCAAGAAGAATACTTTTTAAAAGAGGGTCAAAGCCTGGCGCTAGTGGCTCACACCTGTAATCCTAGCTACTCTGAGGAGCGTAGTTCAAAGCCAGCTCCAGCAGGAAAGTTCATGAGACTCTTATCTCCATTTGACCACCAGAAAACTGGAAGTGGTTCTGTGGCTCAAGTGGTAGAGTGCTAGCCTTGAGCTGAAGAGCTCAGGGACAGTGCCAAGGCCCAGAGTTCAAGCCCCACAACCAACAACAAAAAAAAAAAGAAGGCCAAATCTGATGAGAGATTACCCAGAACACATCATAGATTGGAGTTCTAATGTAAAGAAAGCCATAGTACCTTCCAAATACTTGAAACACTGAGACACACAAGAGAAGAAGAAATAGAAAGTGTATGTTACAAGTAGGTAGAAATAAAAATAATAATAATAAACTTCTCTAAGTTCAGATGGGTCCTCTGGTTTATAATGGTATGAATTATGTTTTGATATACGATGTGATCTATAATTGGGAGTGATTTAATATTCATAATCAAATTTCAGAAGTGTCACCTAGGAATGTTATTGTTAGATGGGAAATAGGAATAGATATCACCAATTTGTGCAATTAAAAGATGTAATTTAACCCAGTTTTGATGGTAATGTATATATATATGAGAGTCAAATTAAAAATAATTCTTTAGCAAGACTAAGTCAAATTCCAACAGACAATGTGTACTTATGGTGGAGCCAGGAGAAGAGTGAAGAAGAAGGAAGAGGGAAAGGAAGAAGGATGCAATCAAGAATTCACTGTATATACCAAAGAATTGAGAAAAATAAGGATGAATTAAAGGAAAACAGATGACACAGAACAAATGTACTAACTGCTTTTTTTAAGTGGCAAAAGATTTCAATACATAACCTAAAAATTAAGAAAAGGGAAGGAAGGAGTGGGTTCAAGGCGTGCAAGGAGCTCGTGAGCATGGAAAGGGGGACACTGATCAAGACACACTGTATTTATAAACTGCCTTGCTGAATGCAACCCTTTTGTACAACTACTTAAAGAATATTTCAAATAAAAGGAAAGATGGAGAGTGGGTAAGTTGAGGAAAGACAGAATATAGAATGATGGAAAGATAGGAAAGTGAAATAGATTTTTTTTCGGGGGGGGGTTCGGTCGTGGGGCCTGAACTCTGGGCCTGGGCGCTGTCCCTCAAGTTCTTCAGCTCAAGGCTAGCACTCTACCACTTGAGCCACAGCGCCACTTCTGGCTTTTTTCTTTTTGCTTCTGTGGTGCTAAGGAATCAAACTCAGGGCCTCATGCATGCAAGGCAAGCGCACTACCACTGAGCTACCTTCCCAGCCTGTGAAATAGATTTTTATAAGCTATTATATAAAATTTTATAAGATACCATTTCAACTAATGCCATGTTCTTGTGAAGGAACAGCACCCAAATTAGCCAGAAAAGTAAGACTGGCCTTGACATTAAGACAGGAGCTTTAATTCTTGACTATGTAACGGACCAACGCTACAAGGTAACACTTCTAAATACATTAAGGGGTAGAATGCCTTGCTTCCTCTTCCTGTCCTTACAAAAGGGGGTAATTTAAGGGAAGACAACCTCAGAGATTCAGAGGGGCACGTCGTTCCATGAAAAATTTAAAAAGAGGAAATTAAAATTAAAAAAAGAAAAATTTAAAAAGAGGAAATTAGAAAATGTGATTATTAATTATTATAGGAGACCCCATAATAAGGCTGTTATCAAGCTGAGTTCTGACTTGCTTTGTATGCATGAGGGAAACAAAGGTGACAGCCTAATAACAAAAAGGACTGGTGACAAACAGCAATCAAAGCCCCAGCAGGAAAGAAAAGAGAATGATTGTGAGAGAAGAGCCTGAGGTCTCCACACATCCAATTAGCCTGTGACAAGCGCCAGGGCCCCCAAGCTGGCGCCTGCTCTCAGGGAGCAGAGCAAGCAGAGCTGAGGGTTGGTTTTTTTGGTATTTGCTCTATTTGTATTTCTCTGTATTTTCAAGATGGATGGATTCTTTGCTTCATTGAATGCAATAGTTAAGGGAAAATTAAATGTTGACTTGGTCTAATTAAAATATAAATCTAAATGCAGCCTTGAGAGAGAATCAAGGTAAGTGGGGAAAAATTCATTAGACATTCATCCACATTCAGATATTTCTTTGCCTTCTAAATATTCTTATAATGAATTGGCTAAAGTCCCAAAGTCTATAGACATAATGGCTTTACCTTAACCTGTATCAAAAACACCAAAAGTTGGAATTAGCTACAAAGCAAGTTAAATTCCTAAAGTTTAAAAGCAAGAAATCTAAGGTGGTTCTGTTGTCTTTGAGATCAAAGAATACATAAAGGTTTTAGTCAAACACCCATGTATTTAAATAGCCACCTGTGCAGGGCATGTACCTATGAAATAAATACACCAATGAAATAAATCAAAACTAAATTGAGCTCTGTTCATTGCAGCACTATTCATCATAGCCAAGGTATGGAATCGACCCAGATGCCCCTTGGCGGACAAATGGATCAAGAAAATGTGGTATACACACACAATGAAATTTTACTCATCAGTTAGAAAAAAATGATATTGTATCAGTCGTAAAAAAATAGCTTAAGTAAGTCAGTAAAAAATAGGTTAAGTAAGTAAGTCAAGGTTATGTGCTTTCTCTCATGTATGGAAGCAGAAATTTGTCTGTAATTATATAAGTAAATACTTTGGGTGGTGTGCAAGTCTACAGACATTTATTAACTAAACTATTTGTAAAATACAACTAAAATGTAACAAATTGAACTCTGGTCTATGTAGTGCATCATTAAAACTGAATATGAATATATTTATTGATAATGATAACCCTGGGTTGGCAAAATCTGATAGAGAGGATGTGCACAGTGAAATGATTCAACTCATAGAAATGCTGACTGAGCATTTACCACCACCACCTACCAGTTTACTACACCAGTTTTTGAATAACAATCTGATCCTTATGGAAAGCACAATGGAGAAATTATGGACTGGATGGGGAAAAAAGGGGACGGGGGGCGGGGAGAAGAGAAGAAACTGGAGAGACTAAAATAGGAATAGAAGCCCCTGCCAAGGCAGCTGGCCTAAGTCTTCTAATAGATTCTCTGTGATTACAGATAGTGCTAATAATGGGAACTCTCTCACACAAGGTCAACCATGTAAGTGAGAGGGACAAGTGAATAATGAATGCCTATCCCCAAAGAGCAGATTATTGAATATATAGAGATGAAAAAGTCAAAGCATAGATCCAACCTAAAAGCTAGAGAGGCTCGGTTCTGTATTTGGCTAGAAAAATTGTCATCAAGAAAGCACAACCTGGGTGCTAACTTGCTACAAATCTCTCTTCCCTTCCCCTCCCCTCCCCTTCCCTTCCCTTCCTCTTCTCCCTCCTTCCCTTCCCTCTTCTCCCCCCTTCTCTCCTCTCCTTTCCTCTTCCCTTCCCCTCATCTCCCCTCCACTCCCCTTCCCTCCTCTCCTCTCCCCTCCCTCCCTTTTCCTCCTCTCCTCTTCCCTTCCCTACCTCTCCCCTCCTCCCACTCTCCTCCTCTCCCTTTCCCTCCCTTCCCCTCTCCTCTCCTCTCTCCTCTCCTGTCTTTCTCTCCCTTTCTCTTTCTCCTTCCTCTTTCTCCTTTCTCTTTCAATCTCCTCCCCACCCCAGCTATCTCCTGACACACTAAATTAGAATCCACAGTGCCCCCATTGCCTGAACTCAATTGACAGTTTATTTGGATGACATTATCCTTGCTTGCTCACCAAAATCGCTCTCAGAGATAAGTTTGGCTGGAGAGCCCTGAACTTCTTGGGGCCCTGAGTCAGGGCCCTGAGGAGACAACTCAGCAGACAGCTCACTGTGCATGAGCTTGGAGTCCATCTGTCCAGGCCTCCTAGTCCCTTACCCCAGGCTTCTTGGAGAAAGCAGTCAAAAGTGCAATTTGTATGCCCATCAAGAGGCCAACTGGCATCAACATGAATCAAAGTAACTGCACCCAAATTGAATTCATTTTTTTTCAAACAGGATCCAGTTCATTTTATTTATCTTGTCTACCCTTTGATTTCCTGACAAGCCATAGAAAGACAGCTTGGTTATGTTCGAGCAATAGGTAGAAAGAGATAGTCCTGTGTCATAGTCAATTCATTTTTAACTGAAATATTCACAGTTCCCTATGACATCAGTTGGATTGAAATGCAGGGGACTTGATTTGTTCTTGGAAGTTATTGAAATAGCCAAATCATGGCATATCTGAGAGAATTATTTCTGTCATTGTAAAAATAGAGTCAGATAAACTGGGCAGTGATCTGCTTGGTTATTTTGCCCCTGTCCATTTTAATAACTAAAGGAAAATCATCATTGATGGAACAGTTTATTTAGATGTTTCATGTACACAATGTCTGGATGTATCTGCTATGGATATATAAACATCTAATTTTTATCCAATATAAACATTTCCAGGTTTTTATAAACAGTAAGATCATTTTGCCAGCAAAGTTCTTGGCAAACCAAAGATTTCACCAGCTCCCCAACCATGACCTCAGGGGACACAGACAGACAGAAACAGAGACAGATGGTTTTCTCCAAGCCATGTTGAGTTACAAAGAAGAAAAAGTGAATACTTTTATTTCGAAAGACCTCATTTAAAAAAAATATGCAGTGTATGTCCTTCTTTTATTACAGAAAGTATTAGGAAGATTTCAGCTCTTTTAATTTTACTTTTGACTATTATTTTCTTTTGCAATGCCATTTATAGCTACCTGGCACCCTCAGCAATGTGTATAGAGTGATACTGCAATAATGAAAACACATTCGTCACATCAGTAGAATAATTGACAGGATGGGACCTGCGCTGCATGATTCCCTGAGAAATGTACACTGCTGAGGATGCTCTCCAATGTAAACATTTACACCAGTCTGAAATCCTCCCAAATCCACATTACAGAGCCTATTCTTTTAATTATTTTAATGTGAAATACTTGCTCTTTAGAGTTTCAGTATGAAAAATGACATGTGCATGATGTCATGTTTTTTTTTTTTTGTTCTGGTAGGTCGTGGGGCTTGAACTTTGGGCCTGGGCACTGTCCCTGAGCTCCTCAGCTCAAGGCAAGTGCTCTACCATTGAGCCACAGCACCACTTCCGGTTTTCTGGTGGTTAATAAGGGTCTCATGGACTTTCTTGCCTGGGCTGGCTTTGAACCACAATCCTCAGATCTCAGCCTCCTGAGCAGCTAGGATTACAGGTATGAGCCACCGGTGCCCGGCTATGATATTTTTTAAGCCAAAGAAAAACCAGCAAGAAAAATTTTAAAAATTATATAAATCTAGACTTAAATGTCAATTTTTAAAATTTCATTGTGCTTTTTTTCCCTTTTTGTAATTGTATCTTCATCCAGGTCTGATGGAAACCAAGACAGATAGCCAACATAGCGTTAAGGTTAGTTTTCCACTTAGACTCTCAAGTCTTTTTTTTTTTCCCCAGTAGTGGAGCCTGGGCACTGTTCCTCAGCTCTTCTGCTCAAGGCTAGCACTCTACCACTTGAGCCACAGTGCCACTTCCGACTTTGTCTGCTTATGTGGTGCTGAGGAATCAAACCCAGGGACTCATGCATGCAAGACAAGCACTCTACCACTGAGCCACCTTCCCAGCCCCACATTAAGTCTCTTTTTAGACACTTGAAGCCACTTCTGTGAACCACAGAGTGGTCACACCACTCTCACACCACAGACGCAGTCACACTGATATGTTACCTGACGAGATAATATGCTCTGATACCTTACACTTAGAGTTACAATCAAATTAATTAAAAGTGACTCTCAGAGCTTGTTATAAGAGCATATAGAGATGGTAACAACAATGAAGAGAAATTAGTATTATAGTTCAATCAACTTCCTCAATTGTACCTGTGGTTTCTTTCTTTCTTTCTTTCTTTCTTTCTTTCTTTCTTTCTTTCTTTCTTTCTTTCTTTCTTTCTTTCTTTCTTTTTCTTTCTCTCTGTCTCTCTCTCCTTCCCCTCCTCTTTCTTTCTTTCTCTTTCTTTGTTCTTTCTTTTCTTTCCTTCCTTCCTTCTTTCCTTCCTCCTTCCCTTCTTTCCTTCCTTCCTCTCTTCTTTTCTTCCTCCCTTTCCTCCCTCCCTCCTTTCCTTCCTTCCTTCCTTCTTTCCTTCCTTCCTTCCTTTCCTTTCTCTCTTTCTTTTCTTTATTTCTCTTTCTTTTCTTTCTCTCTTTCCTTCCCCTCCCTCCCTCCTTTTCTTCCTTCCTTCCTTCCCTCCTTTCTTTCTTTCTTTCTTCTCTCTTTCTTTCCTTCTTTCTTCTTTTTATTTTGCCAATTCTGGTGCTTAAACTCAGGACCTGGGCTTATTTTTGCTTAAGGCTAGCTCTCTACCACTTGAGCCACTGCATCACTTCCAGTTTTCCGAGTAGTTTATTGGAGATAAGAGTCACAACAACTTTTCTGCCCCAGCTAGCTTTGAAACATGATTCTCAGCTCTCAGCCTCATGAGTAGCTAGGATTACATGCATGAGCTACCAAGCACCTGGTTAACCAGTGGTTCTTGATCAAAAATCCTCCCTTATAGAACCATGGTTCATGGAACCCTGCTCTGTACTGGCTCCCATGAGTCAGATATCAGTCCTCCTCCCTGTGCCTCCCTTCCCCACACCTCTCCAAGGGCACAGTTGACTCTCCAGCAGGGCTGGAAGTCAGTTTCTGTTGCCTGGAGGAGCAGTGCATTTTCTCTTGCTGTAGCCACGTCACCTTGCATGCATTTCTCCAAGGGCGCATGGCACCATGCTCCAGGCCCATTCTGCAACTACAAGAAACCATGGAACAGCTTCCTTCTCTCCACACCAGGAGACCGAGGCCCAGGTGCCATCATTCGTGTCTCTGCAACTACAAGATCAAGCAAGTTCCCTGATTGCTCGATCTACCAAATTAATAGAAGTTGAATGGATATAGTACCAACCGACCTCACAAATTTGCTTCTTAGTTAGAAAATTAAAAAAAATAATTAGGCATTGGTGGCTCACACCTGTAACCCTAACTACTCAGAAGGTTGAGGTCTGAGGATAGTTCAAGACAGCCCAGTGACTCATGAGACTCAAGAGACTCATGTCCAACTAACCACCAAAAACCCAGAAGAAAAGGTTATGCTAAGTGGTAAAGCAACATCCTTGACCAACAAAGATCAGGGAGAGTACCCAGGCCTGGGAAGTCTATTTGTCTTCTCTCTCTCTCTCTCTCTCTCTCTCTTCTCTCTCCCCTTTCCCTTCTCTCTCTTCTCTCTCCCCTCTCTCTTCTCTCCTCTCTCCTCTCTCTGTCTCTGTCTCTCTCTGTCTCTCTCTCTGTCTCTTTCTCTCTCTCTCTCATACACACACACACACACACACATATCTGCTTATTATCTTTAATATATCCTGTGGAGGTGGGTCTTGGATATGGATTCAGAAGTATAACTGAGTGAACTTCCAAGGTGTATAAGGAATCCAGAGTCAAACAAAGCCCACATTTCTAATGAATATCTCCTGCTCTGAATTTTTAGCTAAGAATGCTATATTATTTACTAGAAATATGCTGTGCTAAAAATCCTTGGGTTTGTCATGTAAATAGGACCCTCATCATTTTTCCCCCTGAAGCTTGTGAATAGCTGTCATGTATAAAATTACCACAAGTAAAAAAGGCGGTAGAATATAAATGCAGAATGTAAGGGTTCAGCATGGCAGGCTGAGTTGTGATTCCCCTTACAGCAAAGAATGCAGGACAAGCAACATCAGGAGCCTACTGGCTGTCAGCCCAAACATGTATGTACGTATAAATGTATATGACTATATATACACATGTATATAATACATAATATAGCATATATTGTATTATTATAACATATCAAAATATTGTATTATATATTATTATAAAAGTGCTATATACATATTAGATCATAACACAAGTATTGTATATTAATGTTATTTTATTTGTTATATATATTTATATATTATATGTTTATAAAATCTTTTGCTCAGAGCTAGAACCTTTTAGAATCACTCTGATTCACTATGATACCCAAGCATCTGCTGCTCTTAAATTAAAATACCGTACTTCTTTTTGCTGCCTGTAGGCCCATTCCTACAAAAACTCCAACTCCTAGTCCTCTTCTACCACATTTAGCTTCAGGCAGGAAGAGAGAAGAAGCCTGAGAGGAATCCTCCCAGACAGGAAAGATGCAAAGGATGTGCATACTGCTCTGTGTCACCATGAAGGGAAACAGTTGTTAGTGTGGACAACTGGGAGCTAAGAACAAGGTTTTGATCAGGGAATCTTGCAAACCATAATACTGGAGATGAGCCAGAGAGTACCGGAGACATTGGTATAGAATAGGTGAAGCCAAATGATGAGGATGAGTTCAGGAATAATTCAGACAATAGGTAAAGAGAGATTGGAAAGAGATTTGAAAAAGTGCCCAGCTGACTCTGAGACATGAGAAAGCACTTCTGCAAGAGAATCATTACTTGTAATATTTCACTACAAATCTAATCAGCTTTCTACTGTATGATCTAAGAACCATTCTGACATCTCATTCCAGAGTCTTAGATTAATCCCATGGCCCCTACTATACTTCTTTATCATTAGCAAAGAAAGGGCTGAAATTTTAAATTACTGCCCTCCCAACTTCATTTCCCAAGTTATCCTTTCTCCCCCAGTGAAAGCATGGTAGTTACTTAATCAACATTTCTCAACCAATATAATGAGATCATCTCAGAGCTATGGGTTATCTACTTTTAGAAATCAAAACATCAAGCAACGAAGTGTTTGTCTCTAAGATGTTCTTCACACACTCCAATGAAATAGAGTGAGCAAAGAGATGAGAAATCCACACTTTTCTTAATCTGGCTGTAGATGGACTGATTTGTTACAATTACATTATGTGTCAAACCACACGTATAAATGTACTTCAGTGTCCTCTGATCAAGCTATGGACCAAGGTCACTGAAACACTTCTTTGTAGATCCATGCAAAAGATGAGACTATGCCAACATCAGACTTAGTTGTAAGACGGCTCCTAGCTTAGGTTAGCTGAGCAATTAAAGACAAGTCATTCCCTCGTCTCAGCCTTAGTTTTATTGCCTATAAAATGAGCAGTCAGGTCTCTCCAGTCATCTCCAGGTTTGATGTTCTATGCCTTGGGGAATTTCTATAAAACATTGATTCATGCAGTAATTTTTATTGACCCTAGCAAATGGGAACGACCAACTCATTCAGTGTACATTAAGGTATCTGGAATCCACTAGGTTGATAGTCATAATGTGGCTGAAATGCTGAGCTGATATTTCCTCTCATCTTGCCCTCCCAACCATCACGTTTTAATAGTGAAACATTGCCTTCCAAGGATGCACAAAGAAGGCATCTCCAAGAAAACTTGTATTCCTCCAATCTGGAATTAAGTTGTTGCTGTTGTTGTTGCTTTTAAACTGCACTCCATGTCCACAGCATCAGAGTTTTAGCCAGCTGGTATAAAGGTAATGAAGATGGCCCAGAGCATTTGACCACCTGTGCTAGAGGAGAGCTGCAAACTCCAGACTTGCACCCTCTCATGGAGACACAGTATAATGGCAAGTTACTCTTAGGAGAAAGAGACTGAATTCACAGCTTGGGATCATTTGCACCAGTGAGAGAAGGACAGCATGTCAAGTGTTTGACTCTGTCATGGTCTGCTTGTTCTCTGGGATACTGTGTAAGATTTGGAGGTCAAAAGTCCTAAGACTTGAGTTCATTGGCTATTCACAGAGCTTTTGAGTGAGCTTGAACTCAAGTGTCTGCATCATAAATGACATGTCATCTTACCCTGAGTTATCATGGACACTAAATGAAGCTATATGCCACATGCACTTTTTTCTAAATATGATGTTCTTCATACCTATCCATTTCTATTATGAGTAAAATTCAATATATTTTAATCTCTTGAATGTCTAAACTGATATTAATAATCAAACCCATCTCTGAATAATAATTTTTATATATTTCAGCAGGAAAAAAGAGCATCTTTAGGTGTGAGACCATCTCATTATGCTGGCTGAGTGATGTTGAGTAAGTAACTGGGGGAGAAAGGTTAGCTATGGAAATGGAGTTGGGGGGGCAGCAGTGATTTAAAATTTCTGCTTTTTTTTTAATGATAAAGAAGTACAGACAGGGCTATGGGATTCATCTGGAAATCAGTACTGGAGTTTGTTCTTTGGGCCAACAACTCTTGCTCTTCTTTCTTGCTCACAGTTGGTGCTCTACTGCTTGAGTCCAATCCAGATTTGTGCTGGTTGATTGAACATGGAGTCTCATAGACATTTCTGCCCTGCCTAACTTTGAACCTCAGTCCGTCAGGTCTCAGCCTCCTGAATGGCTAGGATTATAGGCATGAGCCAGTAGGCACTAGTTTAAGATATGGCATTTTAATCTTAATCCAGTTTAAGATGGCTGTCCTTACCAGAAAGGTTCTCTGCAGGTTATTTAACATCTCCATGGTAAAATTATGTTAACTTATTTAAAACTTCTAAATGATTCTTTATGGGTATTTGTATTATACATTATTTCTTTCCTTCTTGTATTATTCTCTGTTGTTCTAGCTATTTATGTTCAACTATCTCATTTAAAATACAAACCTTCAGCCGGGCATCGGTGGCTCACGCCTGTAATCCTAGCTACTCAGGAGGCTGAGATATAAGGATCAGGGTTCAAAGCCAGTCCGGGCAGGAAAGTCCATGAGACTCTTATCACCAATAAACCACTAGAAAACCAGAAGAGGCATTGTGGCTCAAGTGGTAGAGCGCTTGCCTTGAGCTGAAGAGCGCAAGGACAGCGCCCAGGCCCAGAGTTCAAGCCCCATGACTGACAAAAAATATATACCTATATACCTATATATAGATATATATATACTTTCCCTTTCTTCCCTAACCCCTACCACATTCTCTCCATGAAACACAGGAACCTAGTTGCACACTGACATCAGCTGATTATTTTGACAAAGTCTTCTTTTGTTTCCCCAGATGAGTTTGCTTTCCTCCTGGTCTAGACAGTACCACTCCTCTACCCTCTCTTCATCAGATGCTTCCCAGAGCATGTGTTGAAATTAAAAGTATACTCAGTGGTTGCTTAATAGAAATGTGGCTTCTCTCTGAAACGAAGCAATTAACACTAATAAAAGCAAACAAAGTAGGTAATCCTTCTGGCTTGGGCTCTCCGGTAATGCTACATGGTGAGAAGAAAAAAGGAAAAGAAAAGTCATGTACAAGATTAGTTAGAGAAAAAAAAGTTTGAAAAGCAAATACCAGGAACTGAAGACAAGCAGTGGTACCCATGGTCCTCCCTGGAGAAGAAACGGCGGAGCTAAGCCCAGTGGATAGATTCATGGCCAGTCCAACCTCTCCAGGACTCCAGGTCCTTGCTGCTATGTTCCCATGCTGCCTTGAACCCCCAGGAGGCACCAGATGCCACAGAACTCCTTTGTCCACTCCGAGAGATAGAGAAGAAGATACCAGACTACTAGACTGCCTTCTTGAAGCTCCTCACAGTCAAAAATCAAAGTCCCTTCTCTTCTTGTGCAACACAGAGAACTCTCCTGGACTTGTTACATTTGAGGTACAAATTCCCTTAGGTGATTATCGGTTTAATATTTGTGTCCTTTACTAGATGATAAGCCAAGTTGCAGACAAAGTGGTGGGAGGGAAGCGCCACTATAGAATCAATACTTGGTATAAATAAATGTTCAGTATTTGTTGAATGAATAAATGTGGTCATGTGGTATTTGGATGGCGTCCACGCGCAGACACCCCAAGTTGCTGGACTGGTTGGCACTGCCAAGGCTCAGACAAACAAACCCCACAGATCTGAGTTGAGCCACTTAGGTTCAGAACTATTGTAAATTATCTCACTTCACTTGTTAACTTTTAGTTGGAGCTTTTATAATTACTCTCTTGAACCACAAGACACAAAATACAGCAGAAGAGAAAAAAAATAAGACTTCAACTTTTCTCCACTAGATTCCACTGATGATAGAACTAACGCAATTCCATTTAAATACAATTAATTGTAGGAGTGTTCATGTTGAATGGCTTGGTCCTCGCTGTTTTTGCAGGTTTTTGAAAGTAATTCTGAATTACAACAGGTCTAATACAGCCCTTCATCTTCACCTGGGGGGCACTAACTACTGATCTCCTCACGACTCCTATAAAACTGTGGGCCCTACCACCAGCCATGTGAATCTCTCTCTCTCTCTCTCTCTCTCTCTTTCTCCCTTCTCTCTCTCTCTCCCTCCTTCCTTCCCTCCCTCCCTCTCTGTCTCCCTCTCTCCCTCTCCCTCTCCCTCTCTTCCTCTCTCCCTCTCGCCCACTCCCTCTCTGTCTCCCCCTTCTTCTTTCCCTCTCCCTCTTCCTCTCTTCCTCTCCCGCTCTCCCTCCCCCTCCTTCTCTCTCCCTCTCTCTCCCCCTCTCCCCTGTCCTCTCCCTGTCCTTCTCTCTCCCACCCTCACCCTCCCTCCCTCCCTCCTTCTCTCCTTCTCCCTCCTTATCACCCCCCCTCTCTCATACAGGAAATTTGACTCAGGTAGAATTTTTGCCAGGTCTGCTTGGCCCACTTTCATCATTTCTTTGACAGATAAGGTCTCCCATTGACTTTTACTTAGCCAATGTCAATCTGCTCTCCTGCTACCTCTACCTCCTCAGTGGCTGGGATTATGGGAATGCATTACCATGCTCAGCTTGTCTTTTCCCTCTGAGGAAGTTGTCCATCTGAGTGGCAGTCCATCTGAGCCCAGTTACCTACAGTCAAAATTCAGATGGACTGGAAGCAGAACTCTCCCAAGTAATCTAAGTTGGCCTTAAGAGTAAAAATGAAAAATGGAGATGAGATGGTCAGTGTTTCACTTTAACATATTCAGCAGCCTCAAAAATAGAATTGCTCTCTGAAGACACGAAAATGAATTTCCAATAAGTCACCCTTAAGCATAAACATGGCCAGTGCCACTCAGCAGAGAACCTGTGCCCGAGGCTCTGAGCAAGCATTCCTTTACTTCCTCTGCCTTCTTCACCCTCCTCTGTTCTCCAAGAACAATTCCCCTCACAGGGTCTCTTTGGTTCTAGAGAGGAGAGAGTATGCTTGCAGCCCTAGAAGAGAATTAAAGGCATGAGCTATACCATCTGCATTTAACAATATATATATTTTTAAATCCAAGGAGAAAGAAGATGCTCCTCCCGAAGTAGTTCATTATCCAGAAGACTTACAGTGGCACATTGGCTTTTGCTTGTGTGTTTTTTTCTTCTTTTTTTTTCCATTGTCATAATTGTCAGCAGGACAATGAACACTGGAAAAAAACATGAGGCCTGCCCACAGGAAGTGAGCTGGGCCTTCACTGAGCTCCTCTATACTCTGCCTCACTTCCTGGAGGAAGCTTTACCCCCTATTTCTGGAAAGGGTCTCCCTAGCAGTCTTGGGTTTTATTCCTATCCTAAAATGGATTGATATCATGAATGAGTCATTTGGTTAAAATTTTATGATATAAAATTTCTTAATTAAAACAGTCTTTCCACTGAAATATTTCTTCTGGGAGAGGTGGGCGAAGAACTGTCCACGGGTATTGAAAAGAAACTGAAATTCTTGTATTAGATTCAAAGGTTTACACTGATTTTTTAAAGTAAACTAGGATATGATAGATAGATGGGAAACATAGATGCTAAATAACTATGTATCTATGTCTATACATGCATTCGACTATTCAATTTCATTTTTATTTGATTTTTGATAAAATCTAAACAATATCTCCATATCCTCAAAATGTAAAGCATAAGGAAACATTTTTAGTGATTTCTCTTATATGTATTTTTTATAAACTTTTTGTTGTACAAAGAGCTTTCTTTCTTCTTTTTTTTTTGACAGTCAAGAGAGATTCTTATCCCTCATGAATGTCCTTTAAATGGATTAATCTGGATCACTTCAAATTGATCCCCAAACCACATGATTCCAAAAGAAGATAAATTAAACTCACGAGCTTCTCTGTATTCTGCCCATTTAAAATAATTGGACATGAGTTTCAAAGTGATACTGTAACCAGGTTCACTTAGCTGGACCTATTTGCATATTCATCTGAATGCAAAATACAGGATTAAAGTGAATTGCTGCTTAGCTTTCTTCTCCTCAGTTCTCTGCATGAGCCACTACTTGCTGACAGGCACACAGAAGCCCTGGGGAAGCATTTATAAAAGGGGCTTACAAATTTGTTTATGTCCAATACCCTGCATACCACCTCAACAGAAGCCACATGGCCCTATGACCAAAACCACTCTTCCTTCCCATTTAACTTCTCCTATTCATTTTCCTCCATGTTCGTCCTACATAGTTTTAATTTACACTCACTATTATTCTGTTAACCTTTTAAACATTACACAGCTAGAAATCAAGTATTCATTTACTTTTTCCTGCAACCTCAGCTCTATAGCAGGCTAAGAGAGACCCGGATAAAAATCCTTTAGCAAGTTATTTTCCTATTATCATTTCTAGAATAAAACATGCACATCATAAAAAGTCCAGACAATACATAAGGATATTAAAGTTGACTCTGCTCACCCCATTACCAGTGTTTATCCCCTGTGTGTCTTAAAACATTTTTTAGTTTTAAAAAGTAAGCTTTCAAAAAGTTTGCTTATCTGTGTGTGGATGAGGATCTGTATGACATCTTTAATCTATAAACACATGTCTTTCTATAGTTCCCAACTCAACTTCATCTTCCAAACTAAGAAATGCAACTACTACCCATTTGGTATTATCCACAGAAGAGCATACATCACTCATCCTCAAATATAAACGCCTGGTGATGTATTTGTTCATTTCAGGCCTTCATATCCTATTCCCATTAATTCCTCTAGTTTAGAATTCTACTTCACACGAGACCATTGCTCACACCTACCATACTGAGTAGCATTTGGTCAATTCTGATGTAAACATGTTGAATCAGAACTACTAGGTAAACACTTTTGGACTGGAAATAGGTAGCTATAGCTATTTTATAATTCCACTGATATATGTGGGGTGGTGTATGTATATATTATCTTATCAATAACACCCCGTTAGTCACTGAAACTTTTGATAAGTATTTTCCCATTCCCCCTCCCCCAGAGACCTGGGTACTTCAGTGCCTCATGCTTGCTAGGTAAGTGCTCTATCACTGAGCTACAGCCACACCTTTATTTTTTTGCCCTGGTTATTTTTTTAGATAGGATTTAGCTTCATGCCTGGGTGCAAGCCTACTTTTTACTTCATATTGTAGCTTGAATGTCAGGAATATACCACTATGCTTGCTGTTTTCTATTGAGATGATGTCTCTTGGTTGTTTTGTGTTTGGGCTGGCCAGGAACCTTGATCCTCCAAATCTCAGCCACTAACGTAGCTGGGATGAAAAGTATGAGCCACAATACCCTTCCTCTATAGTAAGTCTGCATTCAGATAAAATTAGTCCTCCACATGGTTCGAATGCTGCTTTAAAAATTCTAAATTCTGCTATTCTACATAAATTTCAGAATTGTCTTCTTAATTTCTATACTCTGTTGACACTAAAACTGTGAAGATGCTATAAACAAACTTGGTAGAATTAAAAAAAGCAATATCAAACAAGTTTTCCCACTCAGAAACATGACAAATCTCCCCAGTTATGCAAGATTTCTTTTATTTCTCTCATGTTTAGTGTAAAGATGCCACATATATTGCCTTGTTTGATCACTAAGCATCTCATATTTAAACTAGATATTAGCTATATATTATTATAACTGTAATAAAGTACCTAGGGTTGTATTGTGATATTGTTAAACTAGTTTAATTCTGAAATTCATTTTTAAGGAATTGTCTATTTTTCTGTGTTGAAAACATAATCATTTATTTTTATTTTCTTTCTACTCTCTATTGCTATTACTCTTTCTTACATTATTAAACTGGTAAGATCTTCAAAGCAATGTTAAATTGAAGTGGTGAAGATATCATCCCTTTTTCCTGATAATAGGAGTAAAGTATTTTTTAAGTGTGACACTAACTGTAGACTTTTCATATATAGCCTCCATCAGCTTGAGGACATTTAACTCTGATTTTTTTCAGATGTTTATCATGAGTAAATATTAAATTTTACCACTTAATATTTTTGTACCTATTCAGATCATAAGAGTTTTCTTTTTCAGTCTGTAAATATGATGAATTATAGAAGGCAGTTCTCAAATGTTCAACCAATCTTACATTCTTTGGGTTTATCTCATCTTTATTTCCATGTCTCTCTCTTTTATCCTCATTTTCATTTGCTCTTCTTCATTCTCTTGTTTTACATTTTTCTTCTTTGTTAAAAAAATCATTCACCTCCCCTCAGAAAAAGGGATGTGGTCTGTGAAATAAGCTCTTAGGGGATTTTGTCTTGGTACAAATATCAGAGAGTATATTTATACAAACTAGACAGACACACTATCAGTAGATGATATAATCTCTTGGAACCAGGGCATACATGCAGTCTGTCTTTGGTCAAATGCCATTATGTGACACAGAATTGCACAAGCATTTAGTACTATAAATGTGTCTCTAAAATTTCAAAGAATTGAAAGCCTACTTCAAAAATGATAAAAGATACCAAAGATGATTTAAATAAACAGATAACTGAAGTTAAGAAAGCAATTCAAGAACCAAAAAAGTCAACAATATATATGAGAAATTTAGCTTTTTAAAAAAGGAAATTATAAGGAGAAAAAATAAACAGAAATGTAAGAAATAAAAGGCCAATAAATCAAATAAAAACATCAATGGACAAGACCAAACAGAAGGGAGAATATCAGAGGTAGAGGATAAGATTGAGGAAATTACATTCAGACAACAATAAAATGAAAAATGAATAAGTGATTACAACCTACAGGAACTCTGATACTCAAATTGAAAAAAGACAAAACTTAAGAACCCATGGGATAAAATAAGGAGCTGAAACACAAACTAAAGGTGTAGAAAACTAGTCAATAAAATTATACTGAAGTTTCTCAATAAAACCAGAGAAAGCTTTTAGCAAAATTCAGCATTCTTTCAGTTGAAATTTTTCAATGTTTTAAATGGAGAAAACAAAACATTTTCTCAAAAAAAATAAGGTAAGATTGTCTACCCTTTTTAACTATATTCAATATGGTGCCGTAATTTCTAGCCACAGTAACAAGAAGAGAAGAGAAGACAATGGATTCAAACATACACACACACACACACACACACACACACACACACACACACACACGTCAAAACAAAATACAAAAATCTCTTACATCTCATAAGTAGGATTATAGGCATCAGCCAGTGTACATGGCTATAATTATTTTCTATTTTTATGTAGTTACTGTAGGGTTTGCATCTTTAACTAATCACATTCTCACTACAAATGGTACTATACAACCTCATAACTAGTACAAGAACAAGAAAATATAATTCCATTTCACTGCTTAACCTTTGAGCTATTGTTTTTGTACCTTTTCTCTCTTCAGACACGTTGTTATGTACAACTATGTGTTAACTATGTGTTAACTCTTTGCTGTATACAGGCAACTAACTTTCCAATTAATTAAAAATCAATTAAGATCTCTCATTCATATTTTATCATTCCAATGTTCTTTGCCTCTTTGTTCAATTGACTATTTCCATACAACACCATTTTTATTTTTGCTAACTGAAAAAGAAAAATAATGATAAATTTTAACATTTCTTAACCTTTTGGTCTTCTGACCCCCTGGCTTTGTTAATCTGAAAAAAAGTTATTTATTTTTTAATTAAAATTCAGTTTTGGTGTTGAAGAACAAAAAAGACATAAATTATAAGAAAGGAACTAATTGAATAGATATAAAATTCTAGGCTGGCTTTTTTATTTTACTGCTTTAAGAATGTCACGTCTGAGCCCTATGATTTACATAATTTAGAACAATAATTTGACTGTCATTCTTGTCCTTTTTTCTTCTGTCTATAAAGGGTTTTTATTCTTACTTGCTTTTAATATTTTTTCTTTATACTTGATTATTAACAACTTGCTTATAATGTTCCTTGATACAGTATTCTTTGCTTCCTCTACTTGAAATTCATTGTTTTGTCTTCCCTGAATTTATGAGATTATGGTTTTAAGCAGATTTAGAATATTTCAAACCATTGAAAATATTTTTCCTTTCTTCTCACTGTCAACACTCTCTCATTAAATAAATTAATGATCTTTCTTAAAATAAATGCGTTAGGAATGGAATTTCTGGCTCAAAATATTTGCCCTTATTTAACGTTTTATCCCTTGTGATTTGGGTCCTATTTACATAGCATATGACATAATAAAACTAGTAATAATAATTCCCAATTTGGCTCACAGTGGTGAGATTCAGATGTGTTTTCTTTTGGCTCATAAAAATGGTACCCTGTCTAATTTTGTGCAATCAAAGATGCTGATGCAGCCGTCTGAAAATAAGAGGCAAGACCTGTCACATGACAAATCATCTCACTACCATAAGCAGATATTTTGGTGCTGCACAGACATTAGACATTGCTTGCAAGGTCACTCTGGTGGATTTCAAGTGGACAGATTGGAGTTGGTATTTCATCGTTCATCGTATTAAATGTATTTCTATTCTATTCTATTTCTATTTCTATTTTCAAAGGGAATAGCTGCTTTCAATCTGAAAGAATTTTTTTTCTTCCCTATGAAACATCCAATGGCTCTGCTGTCATCTTGAATCTTGCTTTTCCTTCCCATCCATGTAATTTTGTTGCAAAGGGGAGATGTAATGCTAGAAAAACACAATGGAGGCTGTCTGGGTCCAAGTTCTCAGTCAGTAGAAAATGTATGCTATGGAATCCCCCCAGCAAATGGCCCTGCTATTCCTGACTCAATACCTGGTAAATTCCAAATGGTCTCTAAGAATTTGGGCTCATAGGGAGAATGAAAATAGCTGCCCTACAAATCTCCCGCTTCCTCCCCTCAAGCCTACACATAGTAAAATGAAAGATCCCTACTGCCAACTCTCACCCATCATTTCTGCTCTCTCATTAGTAATCCTCAGCACCAACAAACACCCAACAGACTGGCATCCCAAACACCAGTAGTGACTCACAAGTACCTGATTATTTAAAGCAGCGAACTATCACAGTTGGCACCTCTCCTGAGAGACAGCTGCTATGCTCAGCTAACGTGTGAGCAGTTGGTGGGCTCGGCCTACTGGCAGGCCAAGTCAGAAATAGTCAGTGCCCACGTCAACAGGGTAAACCACATGGTTGAACTGAAATCCCAGAAACTGTGGAAAGAGCTCTGCCAACATGAGGAGCCTGAAACCTATATATCAACTAACCCACCAAGTTTGCTGGCTCATCTGACCTGGCAAAGGAATATAGATCACAGACTTCACAGAATGGATGGAAATCTCTTCTCGGTTAGATTATTTTCATCAAGTCACCTTGAAATGTTTTGTGAAATCTTGAAAAGGAAAGCCAACATCTAAGAATGCATGATTTGGTCTCCTGTGGGTCCTCATTGTTTCCTTTGGATCACCTTATTCTGAATGTGGCTCTTGACTTGACAGTCTTCTCCCAATGGTTCATGGCTGCATTCTTGAAAGCTATTCTCTACTTTGTTGTAGTCAAATGATGCAAGTTCTTTAACATCCTTTAGGACCCTCAGTCTTTATTGCATGGAAACTATCACTTAAAAAGATGCTGCCATGTCATGCCTATAATTCTAGCTACTCAGGAGGCTGAAATCTCAGGATCGTGGTTCAAAGGCAGCCCAGGTAGGAAAGTCCGTGAAACTCTTATCTCCAATAAACCACCAGAAAACCAGAAGTGGCTTGGTAGCTCAAAGTGGTAGTCCACTAGCCTTGAGCTGAAGAGCTGAGGGACAACGCTCAGGCCCAGAGTTCAAGCCCCATGACCGACAAAAAAAAAAAAAAAATGATACTGCTCTGGAAATACAGAGCAGCCCCTGCCACCAGACTCCACACCTGCTGAGGTCTTGATCTTGGATAGCCCAGCCTCCAAAATCGTGACAGATACAGTATTGCTGTTCAAACTGAGTAAGATTTTCACTGTATGCATATACCACTTTGTTGAATAACAACTCCTGTATACAACCACTTAATGATAAAAGTAAAATTTAAAGCCAGGCATCAATGGTTCATACCTATAATCCTAGCTACTCAGGAGGCTGTGATCTGAGGATCAGGGTTTGAAACCAGCCCAGGCAGAAAAGTCCATGAGACTCTTATCTCTAATTGATCATAGAGAAAGCTGGAAGTGGAGCTGTGGCTCATGTGGTTGGAGTGCTAGTCTTGAGCAAAAGCAGCTCAGGAACAGAGCCCAGGCCTGAGTTTGAAGTCCAAGACCAACACAAAAATAAATAAATAATTTTAAAAATACAAAAAAGGGTTTATACAGTCCACAGGCCAGAGGTTTCTCATACCCCAGATGAATTATTATAAAGTTTTATCTATAGAGAGTCTAAGAGGAAGTAATCCACTTGCAACCCCCATCTTCCTCTACAGAGGATCTGTGCCCAGATCCTCTGGCCTATTTTGTGCCTGAAGAGTTTTTATTCACATATAGTATCTGGACAAGGGGGTTTTATTGTGATGTTGCTACGCATGTGCATGATACAGTTCCAGCAAACTCAACCCCCATGGCCTTTCCTCATCCCCTTTCCTCCCTTCTTAAGACAATTTCAACATATTTTTGCTCTCATCTGTAATAAAGATGCAATATCTTAAAGGTCAAATAAATAATGTATACATCATTTAAAAGTCAAAATTAAAAATCATTGCACCTCTTTACAGAAAAAACCTGTTTGCTGTGGAACATGTGCACCTTGTAAAATATTTGACTTGGTACATGTCGTGCCTCTAACAATAATCAGGCCTTCTAGAGCTCATAAAACAGAGTTCAAAAACGGTTTTGCCTATGAGAGATTATATCCGGTACTTGTCAGGTTCCAGTTCAGCTTCTTTCACTTAACATAGCATCCTCCACACCTATACATTTAGTGCATACTAACAAGATAATTTTACTCTTCACAGCTGAGTAGCATTCCATTGAGTATGTCTTTATTCCATTCATCCATCTGTGAACACAGGTGGTTTCTATTTCTTTAGTATGAACTGGACATTCCAGTGTCTCCTTGCCATGTTGATTTCATTTTCTTTGAATACATATGTATATGTGTATATTCAGAAGTGGGACTGGTAAATATAGAAGATGTATTTTTGGTGTGTGTGTGTGTGTGTGTGTTTTGGTCATGGGGACAGAACTCTCGGCATGGACGCTGTCCCTCAGCTCTTCAGCTTAAGGCTAGCACTCTATCATTTGAGCCATAGCTTCACTTTCAGCTTTTTCTGCTTATGTGGAGCTGAGGAATCAAAACCCAGGGCCTCAAGCATGCAAGGCAAGTACTCTACCACTGAACCACTTTCCCAGCCTGTATTTTTGTTTTCTGAGGTACCTCTATATTGTTCTGGATAATGGCTATAGTCACTTACATTCCTACCAACAGTGTATGAAGCACTGGTGTCTCGTACCTGTTTTTCTTCCCACGTTCTCACTAGTACTTGTTTTATGAGATTTTTTTATGCTGGTTCTGGGCTTGAACTTAGGATCTGGGTGTAGTCCGTTAGCATTTTTTGCTCATTTGAGCTACATCTCCACTTCCCACTTTTTGGAAGTTAATTAAAGATACAATGTTTATGGGGTTTCCTGCCTGGCTGGGTTCAGACTATAATCCTTTGATCTCAGTCTCCTGTACCCAATGGGTTTTGTGGCTGTTTGTTTGTTTTCTTGGTCTTTTGTTAATAGAAAATCTAATTGGGATGAAATAACATTTCATTGAAGCTATCATTTCATGTTTATACCCATGATGCAGGTAGCTAATAATTTTTGGTCAGTGATTTGTTTTGGAAATATCTTCTAATTAATGTCTTTTGGCTTTCTTTTTAATGAATTTACATGACACATATTTACTTGAATGCATTTGGTAATACTAAAGTGTTCTAATGTATTTGCATTTCTTATGCATTTTAAGAAATGAGGTGTGTGTAGGGAAGGGGGCAGATGAATGAAGAGGAGGGAAGAAGGAAGTCAAAATACTCAATGCATATTCTGTAAAATCAGGAAAATGCAGGGATGGAGGGGATTGGAAGGAATGGGGAGAATGATAGAAGGGGTGATACTGATCAAGACGCATTGTATGCATAAACTGACATGCTCAATTTAAACCCCTGTGTGCAACTACTTAAAGATAATAAAAATAAAATTTAAAATCTTTTAAAGAAAAACAAAACTTTCAATGGAAAAACAAATGTTAAGAGCTGATACATTCTATTATCATACTTTTAATAGTTTATTTCAGAAATAAACCTTGAGTTTAGTCACAGTTTATTATATAAACATGAAATGACTGAAGAATCTGGTATCATTTTTTCCAGCATGAAATCAAGTCTTTAGCACTTATTTCTCCCCCATCTATAATGTGATTTTCATTTCCTATCAAGATGTCATGAATGTGGACTCTGGTACTTAGCGATTGATTGGTTTTGGTAAGTCCATTTTTCCACCAAGCTTAAATATGGCTTCTCTACATACTCTAGGCTACATCCTGATGTCCTGTAAAGAAAAATTCCCATCAGATTCAGTTCACTTATTTAGTTCTTCTCTAGCATGTTTCAACTTTCTAAATAATTTTTCACTTAAGATCTTATATACTTTCATTTGGTTTATACTAGGTAGACTTTAACCTTGTGCTATGATACATTATTTTATTGGTAATGTTTTTGATGAATAAAAATTGTTTCATGGGGCTGGGAAGGTCGCTCAGTGGTAGAAGCGCTTGCCTTGCATGCATGAGGCCCTGGGTTCGATTCCTCAGCACCACATAAGCAAAAAGAAAAAAGCCAGAAGTGGTGCTGTGGCTCACATGGTAGAGCGCTAGCCTTGAGCTGAAGAGCTGAGGGACAGCACCCCAGCCCAGAGTTCAGGCCCCACAACCAGACCCCCCAAAAACTGTTTCATATTTATATTTTATGGGCAGTCACACTGGTATTTGATTTATATTGTAATAAAAATGAGATATCCTGAGGTTTTTAAATTTCCAAATATAATGATGATTTTTTTCATCCTTTTTTATATCTCTTATCATCTTTCTATTTCACCATTATAGAGATTAAAGTATTAAAAGTAATTTTGAATAAAGGTCATTATATTGGTCATCCTTGTTTTGTTCCTAATCTTGTATTCTATTTTTTCAGTAATGCTAATGGAGTTTTAAAATAATTTCAAGCCAGGCACTGGTGACTCATACCTGTAATAATAGCTACTAGGGTGGCTGAGATCTGAGGATTGAGGTTTGAAGCCAGCCCAGACAGAAATTCTGTGAGATGCTTAAGTCTTAATTACCAAAAAGATGGACGTTGAGGTGTGGTTCAAATGGTAGAGAACCAACCTTAAGTGAAAAGGGCCTAACAAGAATGTGAGGGCCTAAGTTCAAGGCCTAGAACAAAATTAAGTTAAACAATAAAAGCAATTTCATACTTGTTTTCAGATTAAGGTTTCCTTCTATCCCTAGGTTGAATATATAAGAATTACAAGACCATACTTTATCATTCCCTGGTTTGTTTCTTGCCTATAGCTAGTTTCTAGTGAATTTTCAGCTCACTGGGTCTTATTTTCTTACTTATTTTGCCCCTGGGTGGTTTTCTAACTTTATAGCAAATCTAATAATGTAGCAAATATGGTAATTTCCATGGATTTCATTATAGTTTAGCAAAGGGATCTCTCTGCCTATGGTGTCTATTAGCCCTTAAAGTCTTGTTTGGTATTTTCCAACACTTACTAAAACCATGTTGGGAGAAACAACTACTATAATTTATTTATAATTCTAATCTTCAGCTTTCTGTTGAAGGATTCCATCCTTGCAGAAAAGTTTCAGCCAATGAGACTATGTGTTCCACAGCAAGCCCTGAAGCATCAAGATTCAATATTTTTGGGGTTCTTTTCCTCAGATGTGGGGAACCGGTCTTCAGGTTTAGTCATCTATCGCTGCTCCCTATCGTTATAGGATCCCATATATCAGTCTCTCTAATGAAAGTTGACTCACAGGAACACTGTGCTCAATGCAGGAAGCACCATGCCCCAGCCTTCATGAGGACCTGCCTACCTCCACTCTTCCCTCTGATCCCTCCACCCTCACAGCTATAGCTACAAGATGACTCATGCTGACAGCACCACCACCCAGCCCATTCCTAAACGTCAAATTTTCCCTCAGAGGGCCACTCAAGGACAATGATTCCAAAGAATTCTTTTTATTCCGAAGCCTTTACTTATTTCACCCTAGGTGACCATCTTTACTACCTGTACCTTTCCAGATTCTGAATTTCTATACGATTTTGCATAGCTTTACCTGAAAGTAAAACAGCATGTCTCTGAGAATGTCCTTTTGGTTTCTGGAAAACTATATAATCCCATACACAAGATAGATAGATAGATAGATAGATAGATAGATAGATAGATAGATAGATACATACATACATACATACATACATACATACATACATACATACATAGATGATAGATGTTATACTTACATTAAGAATATCATATATATGTATAATTTCTTTTATATTAAAGCTATACCCCAAATCCTGTTGAAACTAATGGATAGATTTGATAGATTTTGATAGATGGATAGATTTGAGCCACAATTTTATTTTATTTCTCTTTTTTCCCAAATAATTTTGCATATGGTTGCTCTAAGTTATATTTCTCCAGTTGTCCATGAGCAACTTTACCTCAGTATGTCTTTATGAGCATTTGTTATTGTTTTATTTAGGTGGTTCCCATATGTAAGACAAAATCATTTCTTGTTTCTAACTTAAGACTAGTGATGATATTTTATGTACATTGTTAGAAGAGTTGACAGTCATTCTAAAATAAAGCTCATAGTCCCTACAAAATATACCATATCTTTCAAATTAGGCTGGATTTTAGTTATAGTAATTAGTTAAATTCTTGTGTAAACTTTTTTGGCTACACTCTACAAAGTGGTTACTATTTTCAGAAAGGATTTGATTTAATCTGTACTGCTTAAACTCTTATAAGATTTCTAATTCATCTTCTTTATTTTGTGAAGATACAATTAAATTAACTCAATTTTTTGAAGCACCTGAATAATATCATAGGCTCTTTTGGCAATATAAATGTATTACTAGATCATTTTATTATGTTTAAGTACTCATTGGCTTCAGAAATAGCTTTGAATATTTATAAATATTTGGAGGAAGATCCTTAGTCAGATCTAATTCTCTGATTCTGACAACTAAGATAACCAATATCGTGAAGGAAGTTATTGATCAGTCTTTCCCATGGATTTATAATCATTTTGCCACCATTTAACTTTCACATACCAGGAAATGTGCTCTTAAGACAAGAGACAATTTTATATATTCAAGTAGACATTTGTATGCAGACTGTAGAGAACATCAACTTCTCCCTGACTGAGGATATTAATTCATTGGAATGGGAGGAGTAAATTCACTTCCAATGTGGTTTTTGTCTGACAGTTGCAAACTATTAGAAAATAATGAGGCTATGATCAATTTAGAAAGTGTCTTAGATACCCACCAGTAGATTGGGTTTGATACAATGTTATTTCTACTATCATTTTGCAAAAGATATTTCATTGACAGGTCCAGAAATTAAAAAAGCTTGGTTGGAGTAATGAATTAGAAAATGATTTTTTTCCCACACAGCAGCACCAAACTTAACAAAGAACTGACCCTCATGTCATTTCGACTCAAACACAGAAACCAAAAGTGAATTTTGATGTATAAAAGATTTTCTTTGTGGGGCTGGGAAGGTGGCTCAGTAGTAAAGTGCTTGCCTTGCATGCCTGAGGCCCTGGGTTCGATTCTTCAGCACCACATAAGCAAAAAAAGCTGGAAGTGGTGCTGTGGCTCAAGTGGTAGAGCTCTAGCCTTGAGCTGAAGAGCTGAGGGACAGTTCCCAGGCCCAGAGTTCAGGCCCCACGACCGGACCCAAAAAAAAATTTTCTTTGAAAAGGTAGTTTAGCAGTTATGACTTTCTACATATCTTGAGCATCAATCAAGCTAGAAGAAATGGAGACAAGTTTTAAAGATGGTTTTGCATACAAACTCATTATTGTAATTTTGATGGTATTTTTTACTTTATCTCTTTGTTCCTTTTGTAAGATCAAAAAGACATTCAAATTGAAGAAATTTCTTTCCACAAGAGTTTTCTGTCCAGCCTGCTCTAGAAGGTCTCTCTTGGTAGTTGTCCAACACATAATCTGCTATACACCATCTTCTGATGCCTTTTTTCTCCAACTTTCTTCCTTTCCTGGCCCTTTGATTCCTTTTCACCTTTCTAAAAAGTATAATAACTTTTCCATCCTTTCTGAAGTTCAAGCACCAGTATGATTGCTGAAGAATATTAGCTAAAGTTCTAATAACTCAGAGAAATTCTAGTATTATCTGTTGATAAAATAATGGTTTTCTTCACTATTCTATGATACATAGTCAGCCATGAGGATTTGGTGTGGACCTAGAGTTCACTCCACACTTACTAACAGTCTTTCAGGTCTGGTTACCTTCCCCTACTTCTCCAAGTCCATTTCTTCCCAAGAAAAGTAGAATTTTCTTGCTGGTTCTGTCCTCTCCTTGTCTCATTCCCAGGACAAGTTGTTTTTGACTCCCCATCTCCACTGAAATGCATGGCACTCCAACTTTTTGTCTATCCCTCTTCTCAATCTGGTACTCCCTGTAGTGTTGTCCTATTCTAAAGCTTTTGCATAAAAAAAATGTTAGAGTCTCCAGTTTAGCTGCTGCCACTTATATATATACAAGTATATATATATATATATATATATATATATATATATACAAGTATATATATATACACAAGTATATATATATATATATATATATATATATTAGTAGTGATTTAAAATCCTTACATTGAAAACTGAAGTTTTTTTCACTGTGAGATATCAATGAAGGAAGTGTTTTAGTCTACTTTAGCTGTTATAACAACCTATCAGAGACAGCAATAAACAGAAATTTATTTCTCTCAGTTCTAGGTGGCTCAGGGGTCTAAGGTAAAGACCCTCTAGGATTCATTGCCTAGTGATCTCACTGTAATCTCACATGGCTGAAGAGATGGACAAGCTCTCTGGGAACTACTTTCTAAGGACACCAACCTCATTCCTGAAGATGTTGCTTTCATGGCCTGATGCCCTCACAAAGGCTCACCTGCCAATACATCACCAGGACTATTAGGAAATTAGCATATGTATTTTGAGGAGACAGACCTTCAGACCATAGCCAGCTAAAAAAGGTTTATCTTCAAAACTGCCCAACCTTTAGACATGAGTTTATGTAGTTTCTCTCAAAATCAAGATAACAGATTTCATTATCTTAGCAGATCCTCCTTTAAAAAGAATAGTTAATATTCATTCTGACTATGATCTTAGATTCCAGTCTCATTTTCCCCTGCTGTTCAGTCTCTGAGACAATTTCTCCTTCAATTCACATGTAAAACTGCTTTTATAAGAGAATTTAATGGAACTGGAAGAAAAGTTTCTTCTGTGTTCAGTGAAGTAGCACAGTAAGTCAAGCAGTTTTGTACAAAAAACAAGTTTTATTACAAGACCTGCTTCAATATTCCCAAATAAATTCTTTTTCAAGTCTCAATCCTATCACATGATTGCTTATGACACTCAGCTTTGAAAATTATTTTCATTTATGGGTGTCTTGAGTTTGGTCCTGTTCTCATTAAATAAGTTCTTTTTCTCTCTCTATAGTTCAACCTTTTTAATATAAGCAATTGGCAAAACAAAGATAGAGTTGAATTTGTGGGAAGGCAGGAAGGATGAGCTCAGAAATGCATGAATATAATTAGGCACTATACAATTAATGAACATCATCAGAACAGGAGACAAATAAGAAGCATTGCCAAAAGAGTATTTTATAGGCTGTACTAATTAAGTTCTGAGAGAGCTATAGACACCAACACCATTTGGAACAAGTGTGACATAGGGACGGTAATTTATAAGGTAAGGTAGGGTATTTTATAAAAGTAGAAAAAAATCTTAATTTATATAACACCTTATCAGATTCTCCAGTTTCATTTTCTTTTTGCTAATTCTCAAATTATTAAAAATGATACTGGCCTCCTCAATACAAAAACAGTTTCACACACGCTTTACAAAGGAAACACTACAAATATTTCTCTGACTGCTGATTTTTTTTCAGAATAACTTGTATAATTAAACTGTCACACAAACACCTAAAATCTAGTCTTTACAATTTGGAACATTTTTCAATATATTTTACTATCACTCAGCTTGCTGCTATACATAATTTTGGTTGTTTTTCCATTTTGTGATCACTTATTAGCCAGGGGCTGAGAAGGGGGAGGGGAACACACATATTGTCTTGAAAAGACAAAAATATGATTGACAAGCAAAAACTGGCCCTGAGGCTAGTTTCAGTCAATTTCCTGCAAAAAAGATTAATGCTTTTTCTTCCCAATAAAACAGAACTGAGAAACTCTTACATAGTCCAAACTCTTCAGAATCATCATAAATGACAACTGAGATGTTTACTCCATCAGCCAAGAAATGTAGATTATGAAAGAGTGGAATTGCTGGATCTGGAAGGAAAATCTTCAAGGTACCAATTCTGACTTTCTTACCATTCTTATTTATTCAGTAAATTATGAGTTTGTGATAATCTTTCAGGTTTTAGGAATCTTCATTGTCTTCCCCCCTTCCACTTACCAATACTGCTGTGGAATAAAGTGTGTAACAGTCTGAGATTAGGTGTGTAAGAGTGTGAGAGCAGATGTGTCTAAGAGTGAAAGAGTATGTGTGTGTGCCATGTGAACCTAAGAACTATGAATATTTTATTGTAAATAATATCCAAACCTGCAATAAATACAATCAAAATCTACCTTCAGACATTGAAAAGAATCTCCAGCCTAATGGCTTTGTCACATAGGATATTATTTTCTCAACCAAATATTTTGATAATTGTCTTGGAGAATCTTTCAAATGTGTTTAGATATCTAAGTAGGATCTTGAGGAAAAGTATCACAAATATCTGACTGGTAAGTATTAACCTAAGATAGATAACTTACTCTTCTAGGAATTTAAATGTAGGAAATCAATTTTCCTACTAATTCATTTTATATTACTCACATACAAAAGCAGGCTGAGATCAATATTTTATAGTGTAATTCAACCATGTGGAGAAGAAACTATAAATTCTCACAACCACGCCTATCATCTCTGAGGGAGAAGCAGCCCCTCTTGTTCCCTATTCCTTGGGTTTCCTAGGAAACTGCAACAAATACACATGGTATTTGAGAAGTATTCCCTGAAGATCTACTCTTCCATTTGCTTTTAACTGTGTTTGTTATTGGTGCATAATTAAATAATACAACAAAACTCTAATCAACTCTGACTTCATAGAGGGTCATAAGTATAATACCAATAACCTAAGAAGATATAGTGTAAAATTAGTATGATGGTGCAACAATGGTCTCTCCAACCTGGTAGGTGGCCCAGAGATCAGATGAAGCTTCATCTTGATAGATCCATCAGAGATCAGCCATCTAAAGAAAACAGATCTGTGCTCCAATAGCATAGCATTGGTGCTTACTCTCTCTACCAACATGAATGCAACCCTGCCCTTCTTCTCCCTTTCATACTAATGTCTCAGCTCCTTTGAAGTCCAACCATCACTAACTCCACAGATCATGGGGAGCAGAGAGATTTATACATCCAGGCTTTGCAACAGGGAGAGGATACAAGGAAAACTCAGGTTTCCAAAAATATATGAGCTTCAAGTTGAATACGGAAAACCAATCAGAATTTATCAAAGACAAATCTACTCCTAACATATTCCTTGTATCTTGTTATGTTAAAAAAAAAAGTATCTGGTAAATAATTCTGCAATGAATGTGGTTGTGCTGGTAGCTTTAGGGTGGCCTTGTTTGTAGTCTATTAGATGAATGCCCAGGAGTGGATTTGCTTGTCATAGGGAAGTTCTATATTTAGTTCTATATTTTGAGGAACTTCCATACTGCTTTTCAGAGTAGTTGAACGCATTTACATTGCCACTGAAAGTATAATAGAGTTCCTCTTTGGTCACATCCATGCCAGCATCTGTTATTATTAGTTTTCTTGATAATGGCTATTCTACCTGGGGTGAAGCAAAATCCCAAATGTTGTTTTGATTTTCATTGTTTACCATTGCCAAGATATGGAACCTAGATGTCCCTTAGTGAATGAATGGATCAAGAAAATGTGGCATATATCCACAATGGAATTCTACTCATCCATGAGAAAGGATGATACTGTACCATTCATAAAGAAATGGAAAGATTTGGGAAAAAAATATATGAGGTGAAGTAAGCCAGACTCAAAGAAACAGCTTCCATGATTTCCTTCATTTGTGGTAACTAGAATGTGTTTATAAATCTACAAGTAAACATACTGGATGGTTAAATACACACATACACACACACACACACACACACACACACACAGAGAGAAATGATAAGTTATAGAAGTTTCTAAAAAATCCCATAGTGAGATCAAAGGAGGCTACTCAGGAGAGGAACACAAAGGCACATGCCTATGTGCCTCTGATTATATAAAATAATATTTATTGAAATGAACTCTAGGAAATGGAAACTAGTTTTGTTTTCTTTGTTGCTGTTTTTGTTTTCTTTATTGTTGTTCTTTATCTGTTGGGGAAGAGTAAGGTGAGGCACAGAAATGAAGGGACAAAGGGCAAACAAATGCAGCAGTGGTATTCACTAGACACTATGTTGACAATGAACTACTCGACCTGTGGGTTGGGAGGGAAAAGCTAGGAGAAAGTGAGGAAGGGGTGACATTGTCCAAAAAGAAATGTACCCTTTATCTGACTTATGTAACTGTAACCTCTTTCTACATCACCTATGCAATAACAATTAAAAATGCAAAAGAAAAGTGTCTGCATACTGCTAAGCTTAAAACTCACTTTAAAAATCTCTTCTGGAAGACAATATATATGGAATAAATAAAAAGAAATAACTAAAATATTTAGTTATTTACTTAGCCACATCCAAAACCACTTTATGATCAATATAAAAATGTTAAGCAGCCCGGCACCCATGGCTCACACCTGTTATCCTAGTTACTCAGGAGACTGAGATCTGAGGATCACGGTTCAAAGCCAGTCCAGTCAGGAAAGTCCATGATACTATTATGCCCAATTAACCACCAGAAAACTATGGCTCAAGTGGTAGAGAACTTGCCTTGAGCTGAAGAGTTGAGGGACTGTGCCCAGGCCAAGAGTTCAAGCCCCACAACTGACAAAAACAAAAATATTAAGCAGACATAAGAGTTGGTAAAACATAATTTGAACCCCCTTGTTTCCGCCATTATTAAACTTAAATTCTTTAGAAGCAAATTCTAGGTATTAAATTGTTTTGTTTGTAAACATTTCAAGAGTAACTGAAAACACGTGACACTATATTTTAAACATACCATCAGAAAGGTGTCATAAACAGCCACACACCAAGCACTGGTGGTTTGCACTATGTGTAAATATGTGTGAGGCGGAGATGAAGAGGATAATAGTTCCAGGTCAGATTAGGCAGAAAAATTTACAAGACTTCATCTCAACAGGAAGGAGCTGGGCATAGTGGTACATTTGTCATCCCAGATGTAGTGGGAAACCTTAAACCAAGCAAAGTTTGGCCCACTTTGCATAGGAAGACAGACCCTACTTCAAAACAATCAGCACAAATATGGGCTCGAGGTACGGCTCAGCAGTAGAATATTTGTTCAGGAAGTGAAAGGCATTGAGTTCAATGCCAAGATTGCCAAAAGAAAAAGAGCAACAATTTTGTCACCACCTTAAACTATCAATTATTTTTTTAATTTATCCAAATTATCCATAATTGTTTTTATAATGTATTTGTTCAACAGAAGAAGCATAACATCTTCTTGGATCAATCAATTCTCCTGTCTTTCTTATGACAATTTATTTATTGAAGAAATTAGACTATTTGTTTTGTGTATTTAGTCTCGCCTATATTTTGTTTATTTCATCCAAATTTGTCATTTAGTATGCTCCTTTGACTCTTTTTCTATTGATATTTCTAAACAGAAACTTGATTAGATTGTAGTCAGGGCTTTTTAAAAAAAATACCTTAGAAGTATGTACTTTCATCGACCATCAAAAGGCATTTAATGGAAATGTCGGTGGTTTGTGCTCTTAGGATCCATTATGATAATTGCCTAGAGTCTCTAAAATCTCTGGAAAGAATTCAAAAAGGTTTAGGCAAGCCATAATGTGCTTATATACTAGAAATAAAAATTGAAGAACCCAGTGGTGAATAAAATAGGGCCTTTCTCAGAAAAAAATTCTTATGGCCTGATATATAGTAAACAAGAAACAAGCATAGAAACCAGCATAATTTCAGAATACAAGACAGAATGGTTAATCTGAGTGAATACACAACAAGATACTAAATCTTCTAGAACAAGGGAGACAAGCAGAACACCCAAAGGAGAGCATCCAGGTAAGGGAAACAGCCAGAAATAGGAGTTGTTCACATGGTATTGGGAACATGTAGAAACAGAACAGCCTCTGTCCATCAGTATCTTCGTTGTTGTTGCTGCTGCTGCTGCTGCTGTTGTTGTTTGGCTACAGAAAGAGAAAGCTGATCTGAATGTTTTCTAAATCATTGTGTTTCACCTGTCTGTAAGAAAGATAAACTATACCTTTATAAAAACAAAATATTAATAAGCAGATAAAAATTTTGAAAAGAAACACAAAACAATGTATGTGTTGCTGAAATTTCAAGGAGGGGAGATAAAGTCATCCATCAGGATATTTGAGACATTTTCAGAAAGAATTTTGAATTCAGAGGATTTCAGAACATGACCATCCCTGTTCAGTATAGAATTAAGTTTAATATCAAACCATCCTTTCCCAACTACTCAACATATTGTGAAAAGGAAAAATTAGGCTGATATTCTCAGAAAGAGATTGGAAATACCTGCTAATGATATTAATTTCCATACATCAGACCTGGCACTCTGATTTAAGTAATAAATTACATACAAATGGTTGGAAAATTAGCTTTACAATTTAGGCAAGGAGTGGGGGGAGTGTAGTTATGGAGGTGGGAGGGAAAGGATGGTAGAGGAAAAACAAAGGCGGAGGTAACAATGTTTGATAGGAAACGTACTCATTACTTTGCTCATGTACTCATGTAACTGAACCCCCTCTGTATAGTATTTTTACAATAAAAAGTATTAAAAATAAATTTTTAAAAAAACAACAGAGAACCACAAAAAATTACATACAAATACTACTCAAAGACACTGATTGTATACTTGTTTGTCATGGGGGTAAAGTGGAAATAATTAGATTCCTCAACAGGGAAGTATATTCAACATGTATTTATCTGTCAAAAATTGACCTTAAATCAGTGACAGAATGAGCTACATCTTTAAATAGGAAGAAGAAAATCAGTCTATGATTTTAAGTAAAAATATTGTTCATATACCTCAGGTCAATTTTAATCCTTAGAAAGTGCATAGATACATGGACATTTTTTATTTAACATAGAAAAGATTATCTAGCAGTCTAAAACCAGACAAACATTTTAACACTATTTACCTTGAGAAGGAATAGCGATGGGAGATTTCATATGTTATATTCTCTCCATATTATTTTAATACCTTACTTGCCATTAATTTGACCTTAAAATGACTAATTTCATCCAAGGATTTGTATTCCTTGTCACAGGTCCCCATCTGCCTTTTATTTCAAGTGTCCCAGTTACAGCTCAGTTGACCAGTACACACCACCACGCCCAGCTTCTTTCATTTGAGATGGAGTCTCCCAGAATTTAAGTAGCTGGGATTACAGATGTGAGCCACCAGGGCCAATCTGAGATTTTCTTGATGGAAATAAGACAGTAGCCGTCAGACCGGCAAATACAGTAGATTGATTGTAGTCTTCATTTTGGGTGTGTACCCAGTAATTTCCTTCCACCTTTTGGCAAATGCATTCCCCAGACCTTCCCTGAGGTTCTGTCACCCAATCCCTTTGATGTCACCTCCCCATCTGTGGTTAGACATAGAGTTTCCCCTAAATCCTCTTACTGGTATCTCTTGTGAGTTTCCTCCTTGGTCTTTCTTTTGTCTTCCTTCATTCTTATCTCTAGCCTCTCTCATTCTCTTGGGAACTTTATTTTACTTTTTATGCATTCTTATATCTCTCCTTGCCAGAGTATTTACATCACCTGAGATATGCCACTCCACTTACTTTAGTAAAACATTCACACACACAGACACACACAGACACACACACACACACACACACACACACTTCTGTTCTTTCTAATAATATATAGGTCAATGTGTCTTCTTTTCTTTCAAAGTCAGAATTCTTGAAGGAGGAACCAAGACTTGCCTTTTTGTTACCACCCATTCATTCATCGGCCCTAAAATGGATGTGCTACAAGGCATATTACTCCTCAGGTCAGGAGTTCTTACTGCAGGAACTCTTTCCAAGGTTTCGTACATGCTTTGAACTCATAACTATTTGTTATTTGTCTTATAAAGTACTGCCACAATGGGTCCCATTTTGGCTCAGATCATGGATAACAGCTTCTGATTATTCCTCTGAAATTTCTCTAATGAAGATCACAATTGAATTCCTACTAATAAATCCATAAGCCATTATTAGTCTGTAGACTCATGAGTTTCTTTTCTTACAGGTAACTATTTCCTTCTTAACATTTCTCTTTCTTTTTAACTTTCATTTTCTCTTGCATTCCCTTATACATCATCTGCCTCTTCTCATTTTTCTCCTTATTTTCACACCTCTACAGTGAATAAATCATCAATACTGTTAAGCCTCTCGCTAAAACAAAATCTCCCTTGGCACATTCATTCAGTCTTTACTCTCAGCTTCTACACACATGAATTCCAATTTCTATGATCAGATCATCTATTTGCCTGAAAACAACAAAAATTAAAAGCCTTTACACTGATAGGCAAAGTCTTGTATGATTTTTTTCTCCCTCTAATAGCTTTTCTAATCATTTCATTGCTAATATCAGTTTTAACCAATATCATTTTCATCATTTCAGCAAAACTAATTTACATTCCAGCCAAACTAATTCCTGTTCCCAAAATGGACATCTGTGCTTTGTACAGACAGCAGTTCTTACATGTGAAGAACAGTTATTTTTCTCCTATTCCCTCCTATACACCCACAATCCCATTTCACTCCTAAAATGAGCTTAAGAAGTCCCCTCTGACTACCCTATTTTAAACTGAGTTAGCCTTCCTTACAGTAACATTCTAGATACATGCCTACATCCAAGGCCAGCTCCAATCACATCCTGTTCCTCTCTCCATTCTAGTATGCATCATCCTAAACTGTAATTTGTAATTTACAGGTCTGGTTCCCAATATAAATAGAATTCCTTGAGTGTAGGAAATATACACAATCCATAATATATAGGTAGCATTAAGAATAATAACTGGGTTAGTCCTGGCAGTGAATATCTATAATCTCAGCTACACAGGAGACAAACAGGAGGCAGGAAGACCTCAAGTTTGAGGTCAGCCCAGGCAAAGTAAGTCAGATTTTATCTCTAGTACAAAATACTAACAAAAAGGTTGAGAATGTGGCCCAAGTAGTAGAGTGCTTCCTAAAAGTATGAGACTTTGGGCTCAATCCCTAGTATAATAATAATAATGATGATGATGATGATGATGATGATGCAGCATAGTATTGTCTCAACAAGTTCCTGTTGAATCAATGCTTAGTAAAATGTAAAAGCTCAAAATGCTTCAATCGAATAAATTTAAAAGCTTTTTTTCCTTTATATCTTTCTGCCTAACATTCTTTGAAATTTTAATAAGGTGAACACCCTGTTCTCTGTCTGAAATGAAGCTACTAGTTAATTCTTTTTCAATATTTAATCTTGATGAAGTATTTCTTTTCATCAGTCTAATCAAATATTTATTCCATGCCACACAAAACATGTACCATGGTCTTCAAAATTCCTGTACTTTGAAGGGCCCATCAGTGAAATACGTTCCTACCAATCAAGTTGACATCCTCATTGACAATTAGCCCCACTCTCAAGTTTGAAAGAATTTACCTATTTTAAAGGAATCTGAGATTGCCCAGGTGAGTGAACCGTCTGTAGAGATCTAATTTGAAAAAGCAGTATCACAAAGACTAACAGCAAATGGCAAAGTGAGGGTATTAGAGTTCAAGTTCTGAAAAACTGAATTCACACCCCCTAAACTTCATTGAAACTGTAATTCCTTAGCCTGCTTTGACTCCACACCCTCCCACAGAGCCGTGGAAAGCTGAGAGACCTGAGAAATGTAACACATAGGAGATACCGCAGGTGAAGAAGGCACAGAAAGATGGGAATTCAATGAAGCCAGAATACCAATGAAGTCTAAATCCAAACTGGAAACATAGAAGGGAGAAGGGATATTTGAGTCAGGCTCCAAAATAAAACAGGACCTTGATGAATATTTCTACCCCTCTGTCACTATAGTATGCTATGAAGTCTCATGGAAGACACCTTTTATCTTGGTGTGTTTGTTCTTCACTGCTTATTTTCCCTCACTTTTTTCCTCTCTCCTTATGTTGCTCAGCACTGGGGACTTAAGTCAGTTCCTTCACATGAAATCAAGTGTTCTATCATTTGAGCCATACCAAGACAATGACTTGGTTGCATTCAGTTATTTAGTTTGTAGACGTCTTTCTAGTTTTTGTCACTGCTTCCCTGTAACCATGATCCTCCTGAGTACATATGTGATTCATTGTATTCCTTCCATTTTCCTGTGTGTACAGTGTCTTTGATCTATTAAAAATATCTATTTCTCTTAAAGAAACAGGTCATGTAAAAAAGGTGCCAACTTGGATGTCCCAGCCCTAGAAAAATTTCTGGCCTTTATTTAAAATAAACTTTAAAATAGAAAAAGAAGCAAGTAATAATGTATTAATACTTAAATTCTTTTAAGTTCTAGTGTCAAGTGATAAAGTTACCAGAATCTGTAGGTTTTCTTCTAGATAGGCCTTCCTGTTTCAATCAAACTGGCAAACAGCTGAGAATTCAAGAGATACATTCTGACCCACCAGAAGTTATTTTTTAATTGTACTGTTAATTGACTCAACAAATATTTACTGAATATCTGCTATGAAGTAGGCACCCTCTTCGTCACCAAATCTACAAAAATGGGCAACATGCTAACTTTCCTGCCTTCTTTGATTTTCATTCCTATGGACGATTCTAGCAATCACTTGAATAAAATTGTTATCATGTTCCAGAGAAAAGAATAGATCAGGGAAAGGGTATGAGGTGTTCTGGACTGAGATGCTTATTTTAAATGAGTGGTTATAAAAAAAAAAATCACCCTGGAGAAGACATTTGACAGAAATCCGAGGGAGACTCATGAGAATGGGAATATTTGAGACAACAGAGAGCAGGTGATGGGGAAATCACAGAGACAATATTTCAGGTGGAGGGAATTCCAGTATCAAGCTATGGAGCAAGTGAGGTAAAGAAGGCCCGAAAGGATGGACAGGAGTCCATTGTCTGGAGCCCAGTAAATGATGGCTGAGGTAACAGAAAGCTCGTGCATGAACACCAGAGGCAAGTGATGAACTTTGATGGGTTTTCAACAGTCAAATGGCTTGAGTTTTAATGACAAGGTGTCTGTTCATCTCTACATGATACAGGGCATCATTTTCTTCTTTTTGTCTTTCATTCCTTTATTTTTCAATCCCCAGCTTGACTCAATCCTTGGGCACTGTCTTTGAGCTTTTTGTGCTCAAGAATCGTGCTCTACTACTTGATTCAGAGTTCCATTTCCAAGGTTTTTTTTGCTACTTAATTGGAGATAAGAATGTCATGGTGTTTCCTGCCTGAGTTGGCTTTGAACATGATCCTTAGAGCTCACCCTTCTGAATAAGATTACAGACATGAGCTACTAGATCTTGGCCAGAGCACATTTAAAATGAAAAAATACATTGGTAAAAAACTCCCAAGTCAAGGTATGGATTGTGGCTCAGGTGGTAAAGCATTGGTTCAGCAAGTGAACACCTCTATGCTATATGGCTTAGAATCAAATGTTATGTTAATTAGAGGACCATTATTTATATAAATCTTTCAAAATAGGAATGTAATACAAACAAAACAGATTTTAAAAAAAACATCCTAAGGGAAGATGTTCAGAGTTGCTTAACAATAATCACAAATGGGCTCTCTGTGTATTCACTTTAAAATGTGTGAGTATCTTGGAAATATGTGAGTACCTATTAGACATATTTTTAATGTTAAGGAATTATGGATAGGCCAAGTATCACAGTTTGAAACCAGCCCTAGAAGGAAGGATTTGGAGACTCTGATCTCTAATTAACTACCAATAAAACCCAGAACTGGAGCTGTGGCTCAAGCAGGTGCTAGTCTTGAGCAAAAAAACAAAACAAACAAACAAAAACCTCCACAGGGACAGCAGCCAGGTCCTGAGTTCAGTTCCCAGTACTGGCACACACACACACACACACACACACACACACACACTCACACACACAAACAATTATTGTTAGAGTTGGAGGAAAGTATTTAATAGTCCTTGTCTTCTAAAGATAAATACTGAAGTAACTTACAGATTAAAATAATGAAATATCAGAGATTCACATCAAAATAATCCAGATTTTTAGAATAAATTAGATCTTTTAATAAAATAAAATTCTAGTGCAAGAGAAATAATACTTCCAATGTGATAGGGGAAAAAAAGTTGCCTTTTAAAGAGAATCTCCATCAATTCATACCTTTGGTAATCCAGGCTCCTGTGTCTATTTTTAAGTGTTCAGTGTATCACAGTGGAAAAAGCACTGGACTGTGAGGCCAGAATCAGGCACATTAGGTTTTGCTTTGCCACTGACTGACTCTCGCCCGGAGCTGCTCACAGAAGGACTGGGGAGCTCAGCTTCTCCTCCAAAAATTTTAAAAGAATTAGACCAGATGGTCACTGAGTTTTCTTCCAAACTCAAGACATCATCTTTGTGATGGTTGATCTGCATTAATTTTGATTTTAGAGACTGCCCTAAAGCAAACATATGCTACAGAGGATGAAAAAGTAAATGGTACCAAGCCAGAATCTGAGAGGCCCAAGAAGCTGCAGGAGAATTAGGTAATTTCATCTCCAGATTCCTCCTGAAACCATCAAAACCAGAAAACATAGAGAAGAATTCTTCTGAGTAAATGCCTGGAATTTCTTCTACCAAGGGTCAGTGACAGAAACTATTTTAGCCTTTGCTGACCATGAGATGTCCTTCTACCTTCTCTGTTGTTGTTCTGTAAAAGCAGAGGTGAAGTACATAAGTGAAAATTAATAGTGGGGGGTGGCTATATTAAAAATTATTATTTACAAAACAGACAGCAGGCAATGTTTGGCTCAGAGGCTACAGTTTGCTGACCTGACTTCTCTAGCATAATCAGCCATGAATATAAGGATCTTAATATGCTCCCAGATAATCAGAGAGATTTTTAAAGCCTTATTCTTCTGCGCACACTTTCTCCATTTGCAAATTCCAACAATGACTGATAATGAGATTTAATACTATCTATTACTACATGCTAAGTCCAGTCTCCATCTCCATTCTCCACTGCTTCCTCCCAACCAGTCATCTCTTCATTATTGCGAGGGCTCCCTGGTGTTGTGCCCTTCTTTGCAATCCAGTCTCTGCACCACCTGAGCTCCTGTCAGTGAAGAAATGGGTCATACCACCCATGTCTGCTTGAAGCTCCAAACTCCTGAAACCCTCATGGCAGTCTATAAGGCCATCCACGATTGGCCTTTTCTCTGATTTCAACTCCAGTCACCTCTCCTTCAACTTCTTAGGGCTCCAAGCATTCTTCCTGTGTCTTGAGCTCAGCGAGCTCATTCCTGTCTGAAGAGTGTCTGTATTTGCCACAACCTCCCCCGTATGCCTGCCTTACTGATCACCATGTGGCTGCCTCTTGTTCAGCATGACTCTTCTAATTCACATGTTGCCTTCTCAAACAAGACCCATCATTCCAGTCTATCGCTTTTTCCTATTTCTTTTTAAACCTGGCACCATTTAGAATGATATCGCTTACTTATTTGTAGGTTTGCTGTCTGCTAATCCCTCACTATTATACAATGTACTTTAAGGACAGATCTTTTTTTGTTTTTGTAATTATACACTGACAAACTAGTAGAACTCTGATCAACTTGTAATTTTTTTATAACACTAACCAATTAGCTATGTCTATCTCATTACTTCTTTTCATTCCAACTTTATCTTTCCTGTCTGCTATTAAAATTTAAATAGTTGTGCAAAAGAGTTGATACTTAACAAAGCAGTTTATTAATACAATATATCCTGATCGGTGGCATCTTTCAGCTTTCTCACCATTCCTACCCAGCCCTTTCCTTACTCTTCTTAATTTTTGTAGGATATATATTTAACCTCATTTACTCTCCTATCCCCAACATCCAGAATGATGATTGACACTTAGTAGGTACTCACTAAACATCTGTTGAACAAGTCTATACATTATTCTTTCATTTCTTAATGAGTAACAACCCATGTTCTTCCTTAAAATAAAATGTAGCTATATAACTGTATTAATTAATTTTAAGCTGTTGTAACAAATGGATCTCCCAAAAGCCTAGAGATTTAACTTCTTTCTCACATAACAATTCTGGGTAAAGGAACTGATCAACAGTCTTCCTACCCAGTCATTCACTTATCCTGTTTGGCAAAAGAGCTTCTACTGTCAACAGGTAGATTCTCAGGTTTATCCTAAAGCATCTGTTATTTTAAAGCAGTTTGGTGAGTTAAAAACCAATAAAGATAAAAACCAGTCCAACCAAAATTTTTTAAGACCAAACTTGGAGACCACATACATGTCATCTCTATTTGTTTTATAATTGGTAGATTCCAGTTCACTCACATGATTACATAGGTGTAAAGAATTCTGAGAACTGTGCTTATTATCTGGGCTCTCTTTATCCCACATCTGAGATGATTTCTAAAACTTCCTCAGTATCTCACCTGAAAAACTCACAGCTGTAGTGAAAACTGATTTATACTTTGAATAGTCACAAAATAACTATTATATATAGAGAGATTCACCAAAACATTCTTAAATGTATCTATCTTGAGTGATGGGAAAATGTTTATAATATTCTCCTTTGTTATCGATATTTTATAATATTCTACATAAATCTCACAAGAAAAATTAAAGGCAAGTCCACTAATTCCTTAAGGCCACAATGCTGTTTCTGTCTCTTTCTGCTAACTCAGTCCCCAAATCCATTATTTGAGATTTGTCTGCTTTCACTCTAGCTTTAAAGGCACTTTGCTTCTTAAAAGAGAAGAAAGTAGCTTCTGAATTCTGCATATTGCATCTTTCCCTTTAATCATGTAACACACTTGCCTGGTAAAGGACTTTGCTATAAGGAAAGACAGATTTTTATAGCTACAAAATCCAACATAGAATGGGACATTGAGCAAGATTTCAGCTTATCTCATTATATCACTAATAGGGTTTTATCTATACATGAACAATCCGGAAACCTCATTAAGTAGCAGCTTCAACCTCCTCTCTGTAATGCTAAAAAGAAGTGAGACGAGAAACTTTAGCTGGCTTTTTTTCCCCTTTTCATTCATTTAAGGAGCATGGCCGTTGCCTGATATCAAGCAATGGAGAGAAATGAAACGAAAACCCAAAGGAAAAGTAACCTCAAAATTGGACAACTTTCCTTAGAATGGGAGAATGTATGCTACACAGCTCTGAGGCTGAACAATTAATTATAGAGCTCCCGGAAGTGATTTCTTTATGTTCTTTCCCAGGCCTTATAAGCAATTGAAAAACAAAATGACAATGAGCCTCCAAATTAGAAAATGCATTAGTTTTATTTCCAAAAACAACCAGACTAGGTCCTAAATGGAAGAATCTCAATGTGTAAACACCAGTTTAGTGTTATTCTGATGTCTCCACAACTAACCTCATGTTAACATTGATCCCTCTGACCATAGTGAACCTTCACAGTAGCAGCTGACTTCTGCTTTCTCCCCCATCCACCCACCTCCGTTCCAGACACAGCTCTCCAACTAAGCCAAAGTGCGCAGTGGGTGCATCACCAGGATTCCCTTTCATCCAAGTGAAGGCATGGCTGTGTAAAGCATTTTGTTCATAGTTTAATCTGTTTTTCAAGATCATAAGTCTTTGGGAATCTCGTGAAAGCTATGGATCCTGAACTCATAAGGTATTGATAATTATACACCTATCAAAAAAAAAGCAAAAGGTCATCTATAATTTTAGGAGGTTCACAAAGCTGCTTAAAGCTGAGAATTCCTCAAATCTAGAATTGTAAACCTCAAATTTAGGAAGAGGCAATTAGGAAGAGGTACTATATTAGGATCAGGTCTAGAAGTATGAAGAGATGGGTCTTTAGCTGTAAGCCAATTTCTCCCTCAAATAGACCATTTCACCATTTTTCTCTTAAGTGTTATTTTGGTTATTATATCACTTCCTTTATTTCAATCTTTTCCTGTCTTTTGTCTCTCTATACTCCCATTTTTTTCTCTTCATTCTTCTCCCTGACTCCTTCTATGTCTGCTGTCAATATCATAATCTCTTCCTCAGTGTCTGGTTTTAACTACCTGCCTCTCTGCTTGTCTCACTAACTCCATCTTCTCTCTCTGTCTCTCTCTGTGTCTCTCATACACACATACATACATACCTCTCAGATGTGTATATATTTGCACATGCACACACAGGTAGATGCATGTCACTTGCTGTTTCTATTATGTTTGACTTAGGAATTTATTTTGCTCTGTCACCATAGCCTGCATCCCTAGAATTGCTCTACTCTGTTCTCATTCAATCAATTCTAATTTTTCCAGATCATTTAAATTGCTTCGATTATCTTATACTTGCTGAATAGCAATCACTTCATCTGAGTGTCTGAGTATAAAAGTTCTCTATTAATAAAAATTATTTATCGTCTCCTTTTCCACATTGTGGCATGCTTTGAAATGTGTCAGTATGTTGACTGTTGCTTGAGTCCCCAGCATAATTAAACATGTCAACCTCAAAGTGACAGATACTATAATATTTTCTATACTGAACCAGATTTCCCACACTGGCTTCTGTATTTTCTTTCATCAACAAGACATCACTGTGTGAATATGCAGATGGAACTCTCCTGTGGACACACATAAATCATGGGAAGACCACGCAAGTGCAAACATACAGAGACATACACAGACAGACCTGTAATGTAATATGTCTAGGATATGACAGTATAGCTGTGGTAAAGGGCCTCAATGGAAAATAAGAAAGGAAATACTGACTCCAGATGGTTAACTCACCAGTGATTGGCATTTCCTCTTGAACCAAGCCAAGCATTAGTGTTCTAAATAATAACACCATACTCCAGCACCTTTGCTTGCACTCCTACTTTCTTTCATTCCTCATTACAAGTGCCTCCGTGCACACACATCAGCTGTCTCCTGAACATCTGATCATGCAGGGGTCATCATCTTCCACCTGTTTCACTAGCTAGAAATTAAATCTGTAGTTTGTTTATTCTGTTTTCACTTAAAAGTGTGTTCTCTGCTTGTTTGTATCCTCAAGAGGACTCCCTTATCTTCTGCCCTTTGACTTCCATGGAGAAGGGAAAGGGGAGACATATTTTTACACCTTCTCCCTGGTTAGAGAGAAAGATGGGGATGGGGGTGGGTAATGCCAATATCAAGCTAAAAGAACATAAAGAAAATTCATTTAGAAATGGTTTAAATTAGCAGATTTGAGTTCCTGTAGAAGATGACCCATCAAAGATAGAAGAGAGAAAAGTCAAAGACAGAATAATCACATGAGATAACATGACATTGAAGAACTGCAATTCAGTGCTTTTAAAATGACCCATAACTCTCCTGGGCTCTGCTTCCAGATATAGCTTGATGACCACACTTAATTGTAAGATCTATCAGATAAGGAAATCAACATTGCCTTTTGTATACTCAGCCTTCAGAGTATGGGACACATAAAAGAATTCAACACTTCAGAGAATAAGTGAAGAAATGTTGAAAATTAGATTTAAAAAATTGGTGAAAATGACTAGCTTAATGGATTCAGGAGAAAGAGAGAGAGAGAGAGAGAAAGAGAGAAAGAAAGAAAGAAAGAAAGAAAGAAAGAAAGAAAGAAAGAAAGAAAGAAAGAAAGAAAGAAAGAAAGAAAGAAAGAAAGGAAGGAAGGAAGGAAGGAAAGAAGGAAGGAAGGAAGAAAGAAAGAAAAAAAAGAAAGAAAAAGAAAGAAAGAAAGAGAAAGGAAGGAAGAAAGGAAGGAAAAAAAGAAAATGGAGGAAGGGAGGAAGGAAAGAAGGAAGGAGGGAAGGAAAGAAGCAAACACAGTGACTTTTCTTTAATAAAAGAAGAAATGCAGGCATTAGTCTACTATTCTCCACAGGAAATCCAAGCGAATAACACCTGAAGTACGCAAGGGAAGGGTTTTCTAACTCAAAAACACCTGCACAACAACTTATCTTCAAACTATGGAAGTACGAAGCCTAACCCCTCATTTTTCTTTAAAGCAAAACAAATACATTGTTTTAAATTAGAAAATAAACTGTGGAACTTACTGAAAAGGAACAGGAAACTTTCTGCTGAGGAGAAGGCCAAACATAAACTCTCACTCTAATGTCACAGCTGATTTCAGATTGGAGCAGAAGTAGGGACAAGCTTGGACAAGTTGGGTTTTCAGTCCCTTCAGCTAGCAAATTAGTTGGAAAAGTTTTGTTACCTAGTTGTCAACAGTTGCAATGTACTTTAGTCCTGAAAAACCAGACATGTCAGACTGACATATGTTCATCTGGTGAACATGCCATAGCAGAGGTAATTCTTTTTTTCTTTATGGTGGTACTGGGGACTCATACCAGGTCCTCTTGTACATTAGATAACTGGTCTACCGCTGAGCTACCCGACCTTCCCAGCTCCAAGGAAGTGATAGTTTTATACCAGACACCAGAGTAGCTCTTGCATCAGGGGCCTGGTTGTGTCCATTTGATTATATGAATGCATGATTATATAAATCTTTCCCCAAATACCTCTAATTATTCCCCTTCTTCCTTTCCCAACACATGCACTTTATAATTGCCAAGAAGAGATTTATCTTGGTAGGAAATGTGACTTGGTAAAGTCCTTGCTGAAGGTTTACCTACAGACAGGCCACCATTGATGAACTTTAGCTGTCCAGATAAAGAAAACTGCTTCTCACCTCTCATATTACATTTGAACCTACTTCTTTTTCTTTTGTTCTTTCTGGGTCCTGTTTAATTTATAACTGTGTGCACCTGTGTAATGAAAATCATTCCAGCTAATGAAGACTAAAATGATTAATCAAAATAGCTTGCTCCATGGTCTCTCACCATTCCACTTGTGTCTGTCCTTTCTGTCCTGTGTACCAAAATCTTCAAAGGTTTGTTTTCTGCCATGAAAACTTCCCAACTTCATTTTCACATTCATCTCAGTATTGGCAGCTTTCCTTTCCATTATCTTTCAACTGAGTATTTTTGTAAATTAGTTTGGGATTTTCATATTAATGACCTGACAGCTCTTTCTGAATGTTTTATCTTGATGACATGAGCAAAACTTTGATTTGATGTTGATGGACAAGTTTGTACTATTGGTGGATTTCCAAATATACTTCTATGCAGGAATCTCACCCGAAAATCACTATGGAATTATTGATCTGGTTGAATTTGAGAATAAAATTCAGCCACAGTCTCAGATAAATATTTAATAATTGATATTGATTCATCAATAATCTTAGTATGATTTATTGAATCACTCACCTCTCAGTGATTTGTGATAGTTCATTAATCATATAATATCCTTTAAATAAAAATCTCCCTTTTAGTCTATTTATTTTGTCTCTTTTTAGTTAATGTCATTTTATGCTTTAGGTTACTATATTACAAAGGATGTTTTCCAAGGTTAATATATTTTTGCAAACATACTTTTTTTTGTCAGTCATAGGGCTTGAACTCAGGGCCTGGTCCTAAGCTCTCTCACTCAAGGCCAGTGCTCTGACATTTTCAGCCACAGTGCCATTTTCAGTTTTCTGGTGGTTAATTGGAGGTTATTGTCTCAGGGACAGTCCTGCCTGGGCTGGCTTTGAACCACTATCTTCAGATCTCAGATTCCGAAGTAGCTAGGTTTATAAACATAAGACACAGGTGCTAGGCATCAGACATTTTCATGTGTTCAAAACTTACCCAAAATCTACATTTTTATAAGAGTATCCAGAAATAAAAATTAAATTTAGCATACATTTTTTCTGTGTATGAATTTATTTTTTAATAAGGGTCCTAAGATTTTTGGCTGGACATTGGTAAATGTGTATTCATGTTTTTCTTTAAAAATATGAGAAAAGAAGAAATATCTCTTTGGACAGAAAGGAAGATCAGTGTGAAATGTTCAAAGGTAAAGGAGTCTTAAAGATTGATGAAAAGAGATATCATACGGTGAATTTACCATGATCCAGATTCTTCTCTAACTGTCAAAAGCCAAAATTACTTAGGTCAGTTCATAGAAGGAGAAAATATGAATACAAACCATTGTTAAGAGAATAGATGAATAATTATATCAATAAGTAGGTAGATATATCACGATCATGAATTCTAAAGCCCAAAAATGTTATAATGAAAATTCTCCCTAGTGTTATAATGAACATTCTCCATGATAATGTTATAATGAATATACAATCACAACCAAAATCACTACTCAGTACTTTGTTGATAGACTCAATAAGGTGGTTGTTAAAGCTTCAGAGAAATATGAAGGTCTGGAATAGCAGAAATGATTAAAGCAGAAATGATAAAGGCATCAGTTAGATGACACACACAACCTGACTGTGAGATTTACTGTAAGACTACAATAAGCAATTTCATGGCTTTGCAAATAGTGAACAGTTAGGTATAAATTAATGTACCTAATTTAAAAAAAAAAAAGAAAAACAGATTGCATGTAGATACTTGGTTAATTTTCTACAAACATTCCAAGGAAATTTAAAGGAGAAATAGTTTGCTAAATTGGAAGTAGCACAGGGTTGCCATTTGAAAAAAATTAACATTGATGTTTATTTTTATACCATAATAAAGAGTAAATTGAAATACAAAAAGAATTATGAAACCTAATCTTAAAATAATTAGAGGAAAACATAAGAGAAAATCATGAGGAACTAAGTGGAAATATAGACTCCACCAAAAATTAAAATATATTACTTTTTTGAAAACTTCATTAAGAAACACATTGGGAGAAAATATTTGCAAAAACAATTTTAAAAATTATCAAGAAAATACAGTTTTCTTTATATAAGTTCTATAAATTTCTTCATAATTCTTTTGTGAATCTGTCTGAAGGTCAATGATATATATTTAATTACACTTTTTTCTAATTAGCCACTATTTGAGTAATATTAATTTTTAACATTTATATTTGCCCTTCTCACTTAGCTGTCCCTTTTCTAAAACGAAGCTTTCAGTAGGCTCTATTGTTTTCCAGCTAAATTATCACATCATTTGACAACAACAAATTTGCCTTTTTCATTGCAAATTTTCTACTTTTTATTTTAATCTTTCAAATTTTGAAACAACATTACAAACAGTAATAAAGTTAGTGAGCATTATTGTCTTGTTCCCGAATTTAATTAGATTTCTTCAAGTGATTTATTAGTTTAGTTTTATACATCAACTTTTCCATATAATCCCATAAAATTGAATTATATATTTAGTTATATATAAAGACAGAAATACTGGCAAATGCACCAAACACGCCAACACATCTATATTTCTCCAAAGGAGCATACTGATATACATTCAAAGTACCATGCTCTTGGTTCAAGCAACACATTGATTGTATTTTTGGATTATTCTTCTCTTTCTTTAAAATCTGAATTTACTCAAAGTTATTAGTTTGAGAAATTGTCTAGGATACCTGTAAGCTATTTATCACCTTAATAGTTGTGTGACTACATAAAAATTAATAAGAGATAGCACTGAATAATTTAACTTTGTACTCTTTTTTGGCTTTCATCTGATCAGTTTAGGAAAAGGTTGAAATATTTTTAGAGTAAATAAGTTAACTTCACATATCATGGACAAGACTTCTCAAATCATCTTGGTCTTTTTATTTAATAAAGGAATAGAAGTCAAGAAGCTAGAGACATTAATATCAACTTTTCCAAACACATAGAAGGCTGAAGGATTGCTTTATTTATGTTAAAATACTTCATTCTTACATGACTCACTGGTAGGAAGCTACTGCATAAATAAAGGGAACGTTACCTAGAATTTGCAAGTTCCTACATGCTTTCACACTATATGATAGAAAACCGGAAACACCAGCAAGCAAAGGTGATACAAGCAAGAGCAGGAAAATAGAGTGCCTGTAACAGCAAAACCCCAAACCAAGGATTTCTCCCCTTGTGCAGTATTTGTATGTATAAGTGCATGTGTGAATGTGTGTGTGCGTGTGCGCACACCAATTCTGGGGCTTAAACGCAGGGCCTAGCCATTGTCCCTTGTTTTTTTCACTCAAGACTAGCATTCCACCACTCCACCTGCAGCTTCACTTCAGTTTTTTGCTAATTAACTGAAGATAAGAGTTTCATGGACTTTCTTGCCTGGGTTGGCTTTGAGCCCTGTTCTCAGATCTCAGCCTCTTGAGTAGCTAGGACTAAAGACGTGAGCCACCAGCATGTGAGTCTCTGTAGCAATTTTTGTCCTTTCATTCTCAGATAAGAAAGAGGGAGGTACATGGCTTGTTTGACTGTGATTAGATTATTTCAAAAGGTTATCTCAGATACATCCAGTCTTTATGAAATTGCATTTATCTTTCTTCCTGACTTATGAATTCCCCTTAACCACACAGGTGTGTGTATATGTGTATGTCGGGGGGGGGGGGGAGAGAATGAAAGTAAATATTACCATCAGCTTAGTGTTCCTCTGCTAGGACTCATTTTAAAAATGCTTGCCTTTGTTTCAGTTATTCTGTCTTCATGAACTACCTAATCTGCCTGCCAGGGCAACATATGGCTGTTTGAAATCTATCATTCTAAAGGGCAAGAAGATTTAATCTTATATCAGGAAGACATAGCTACACAACATTATTTTCAGGCAGTACCATGAAAACTTACATAAATTAATATTTCAGGTAATCATACTCATTTTTTTCCAATAACTTCTGTCAATATCTTCCCACAAAAGAAGCACCACTAAAATAAAAATTCACACACTTCACAGGAATAAAAAATGCATTAAAAATAGAACAGTTTGTATATACAATGAGACAAGCACACAATAGAATTGCAAGTATATGGGATTAATTCTCATAAATCCATTTAGTCATTAATTCATTAAAATGCACACATATGATCATGGAGGATAGAAGAACAGACAGAATGCATGAATCAGTAATCAACAAAAATATGTTCCCAGTCTTTGTGCAAAAGAAAAATAGTCACCAAGTCATTAAGTAAATGTGAACTTGACACATGGTATGGATTCCTCTTGCCAGGGAGAGCAAGAGGATTTCCTAAACTCCTTGAACTCCTGTTCGAATGTCTTTTCTGTAGATATTGATTCAAACTTCTACCAAGGTTTATATAGAAGATGACTGGGAATTAACAAGGAGGAAGCTGGAAGAATTGCTTAATCTAGGGCAAAGCTCTGTGATAGGACTCAATGTGGCCAGTACAAGGGACACAAAGACAAACCAGTAAGTTTAGCATTGAGAAAGCACAGAGGAGGCCATGGAAAAGGCGGCTGCATCCTTAAGGATCTACTTAAAAGCTCTTATGTGGAGGTGAAGAGCTCACTGAATGTCCAGTCATTCATGAGGGAATTCAAAAAAGTTGGGGGGAAATCTGTACACTTCTTCCTAGAAAAATCACAAGCAATAGACCCTGAAGAAGTGGAAGGACATGTCTAAGTAATATAAAGTAATATCAAAAAGAGGAAAAGAGAGCAAATTTTAAAAAAGAAAGGGAAAGTCTGGGCCCTGGCAGATCATGCCTGTAATCCTAGCTACTCAGGAGGCTGAAATCTGAGGATCATGATTCAAAGCCGGCCTGGGCAAGAACGTCCATGAGACTCTTATCTCCAATAAACCACCAGAAAACCAGAAGTGGCGCTGTGCCTCAAGTGGTAGAGCTCTCACCTTGAGCTGAAGAGCTGAAGGATAGTGCCCAGGCCCAGAGTTCAAGCCCCATGACTGACAAAAAGAAGGAAGGAAGGAAGGAAGGAAGGAAGGAAGGAAGGAAGGAAGGAAGGAAGGAAGGAAGGAAGGAAGGAAGGAAGGAAGGAAGGAAGGAAGGAAGGAGAGAGGAGGGGACCAGGGGAGGGAGGGAAGGGCAGGCTGGAAGTCAGAAAGTCCTAAAAAAAAAAAAAAAACCTGCTGCTTAAGAGAGGGATCCTGGGAGGGTAACCGTGGGTATTCTGCCCTAGTTTGTGTTGTCAGTGGAATACAGGATTCTCTTGACAGCCGAGTCTATTAGTCACAGCGAGGTCAGAGGACTACCAAGAAACCTGCTGCTGAGGTGGGAATGGCTTCTCCACAAACTGAACCACATCCATGCTGCATCCAGAGGTAGCCCTAATCCCCAGATCCACAGGTCTGGAGAACTTGCCACTGTCTCCTCAGGCTTCTCACTTCCCCCTGAGTTGCATTTGCTTCAAAGCTCTTCCTATGTGTTCAGACCACAAGCGATCCCTTTTGTGAAACCTTTACTGGACTAGTGTCATGGTGAATGAACACTTTTTTTCCCTGAAGAAATACTGAGATTATATAACACCCAAATATGTGTGCTTGCATAACAAGAACACTGAGCATCCTTGAGAGACAGCTGGTGGGAACTCCTTCAGTGCCCTCACTGACCTGGTGTTGACAGATTCAAAGCCACAGGCAAGCCAGCCATGCTTCAAGGAAAAGGCGGGTTGCTCCCTAGATCGTTGGCAATGGGAATGCCATTCTACTCCTTCACAACAGCTCCATTAGGCGAGGATGCCCGCCAAACTGAAAGGTTAATCTTCCCTCCGTTCTTTCTAGAGACCATCGGTAAGTTTTTGATGTATCTGGTCATGCAACAATAGTCTGTTTCATTGTCACAAGGGTAATCTTATATTGTACAGTGACTGCATGTACCTCTTTGGCCTTCACCTTTACTGTAACAAATACTACTTCAGCAAGATAAAATAAGCAGAATCAAGAAAGAGAAGACAAAGCCAAACAGCAAGGAAAGAAGAAAGAAGAATGGAGAAAAGAGAAAGGAGAAAGGAGGAGGAGGAAGAGGAGGAGGAGGAGGAAGAAGAAGAAGAAGAAAGAAGAGGAAGAGGAGGAAGAGGAGGATGAGGAAGAAGAGGAGGAGGAGGAGGAGGAGGAAGAAGAGGAGGAGGAGGAGGAGGAGGAAGAAGAATGCATAAAAACATAAAAGTTTGGGGGCAAAGGCTCAGAAAGTAAAATTAATTTAGAGCATAATACAGCTAGAGAAGAGATAATTTCAAATGAACACAAGAGAAGAGATGGCTTCAAATGAACAGATTAAACCATCTAACATGTAACTGGACTCACAAAGCCATAATTAATGTCTAAATTAAAATTACACATATTAACCATATGCTAACTGTGACCAGCTTAAGAATTTAAATCCAGGTGATACTCCGTGGTCTTACTTTCAAAACTGAAATAAATCAGACCTAAACAGAAAATCATCAGAAAGAATAACATTATAATTACACAGTAACACACTTTCATTTGAAATAAGATATTGACCACTAGGATGATGCACATTTGTTATGCACTAATACATTTCAACACCACAAAGTAGGATGATAGATCTGGAGTAATTCTATAAAAATTGACAGCACATTTATCACTGTTTGTGATCATTTCAAGGCATTGGCATTTCCATAAATTATGGCATGTCATCTATGTGTATACAAATGTTAAATCATTTGTGGGAACAATTGATCATGAACTATAGCATATGCTGATGGGTGGCACCTAGAAAACGTTCAATTAAAGGAAAGAATTTGTTGTAGGTTGTGCAATTAATTTGACAGGCCTACAAAAGCTTTAAAGGTGATTCATATTTCATTCATTGTGTTTCCATCTATAAACTGTGATTGCAATGAGCTACATAAGCAGGTGGAGAGCATGAAATATTCTTCAATACAAGAAGAATCTCAATGGGGCCATATTTGTGTTGGCAAATACTAACATCTGATCTCTGGATAAATGTTGAAAATGAACTTTGCAACTTTGGGGGGGAGGAGTTGGGGAGGTGGGATGGGAAGGGATGATAGGGGAAAAAAATTGGATTTCTCAGGTCTGCATATAACCTTCAGATAAGAGATATTGTTATCTGAGTTTCTGGACAGCTGGTAGGAAGACTGGTATTAATTACCCTAGGAATCAAGTAGTGAAGGAGAGAATGATGGGAAAAGATGGAGAATGGGGAGTATTTTGAGTATTCTGTGAATGGGATTTGGACACAGATCCTGCTCCTCAGCCCTCAAGGATATGAATCTGTTCATAGGAAGCCAGAACCCTTTCTAGCTTCCCAGTAAAGACATGACTTCAAAGATGGAGCATTATCACATAAGAATTCAACAAGCAAAGCAGTCAAGAGGAGCTAGCCTAAGCAGAAGCCAGAAGGAGCAGTTGCTGCCCAAAATTCATCCTATGCTTGGGGTTACAGTGACATTACTTTCATATATGTGCCAGAGCTCCCCAGTCTACAAGGCTTGGTGAGGAGAACAGACTCATATCAGAGCCAAAGGAAGAGGTGGGACCACCTGGAGGTTGCTGGGACCACCAGTTCACAAGGGGAGCCAGAATAATGCTATGCTGCACAGAAACACCATGCCAAATCTGCAGTGCCCTGTCCATAGCTTATGTTAACTGGGAAAATGCGCCTACTCCTTTCAAAGTCAAGAGCTCTAACTAAATGGCCAGAGAGAGGATATCCATCATACATATCCCTACAACCATCTCTTTCTATTGAGCATTTCAACAATGTGCTATATCACTTAGCCAGAACGCACATATATGCTTATGCACACACCACACACACACACACACACACACACACACACACACACACGGTACCAAATGGCTCCCAAGACATCATTAGGACCAAATCAACTGCACAGAACAAAAGTTGACCATAAATGCTATCACATATATAAAATCCCATGTTAATCTTTACTAAGGGAAATTTAGTTTCAACTCACTAAATTATATTTACTTGGATTTTGTTCAACTAAGGAGTGAGCAAATATTTAAGAGACATGTTTTAAAGAACCATCTGAATGCTCATTGATATCTACCCAAGTCCTAGGTCACCTTCATAGACGACACAATATTGTTGAAAACTCAACCCCTGTGCAAAGCCATCCAACCATGCTGAGCTTTCTCCAGGACTATTCTTAAACTTGTAAACAGGTTGATTGCTGTGCTTTGACTTGGTCCTCTCGCCTGCCACACGGTAGAGGCCATTTTATTCCTCCCCTGTCCCTGTGGTTAATGGATCCAATTTCCTACCTCTGCCAAGAGCAAAAGTAGGAAATCTGCTGCTGGCACACTCCAAAAGCAGAACCCTCCATTCCTGCTAATCACTGCCAAGAGACCCAGCACTGCCAAGGTCTCTACCAGGCTGCCAATGCCTCGTGTCAAGGAGAGTGACATTTGTACAGAGGGCACCTATGTCTGATGTCACAAGTCCTATTATCTATGCTGAATTCCCTGGCTCTTGTCCTAACAAAAGCTGCTGGCATTGTCTCCCACTGCTGTAAAAGATCTGGCATGAATGCCACTGATTACACTCTTGGTGGCCCAACCATTTTGGTATGTAATTGATCTTTCTTTGCTCCTCTTTCCCTGTAATCAGCAACACAAGTCTGCAGAACTGGCTACAGGAGGAGCAAATGAGAGAAACCATGTTTTCCAAAGTCAGTCTACACAACCATGGCACTTAGCCGTGCCCTCTCATGAGTAAGCTTTGCCCAAGTGATGTAAGGGGGACTCTGATCTAGCCTGAAGATGAGGATGGGCAGGCTTCCTGGGATGCCAGAGCTGTAGGCCAATACCATTCTGGGTTCCTCAACCTTGAGGAACTCAGAGTGAGCATGCTAACCCAGGAGACCCAAATTATGGGAAACTTCCTCATGAAAAAGACATGCTGAGGGTTGGTGTCATAGACCCCAATAGACTTAATGGATCCTTTCTGAGCTCTGTTTTGTACCCATGTTCCTATGGTCATTGTCAGGAGGTATGGTAGATGAGATCCGAGACAAAAGGAATTCCCATAAAAATCTGCCCCTCCTATTCCTTCTGCTGACAGTATCATTGGCCAAAACAGACAAGGAAATTGCAGTATCTTGGTAGTTGCTCTCTTCCTGCCAATCACATCCATGGGTACTGTGTTAAGGGAAGGAAGCAGTTTCTATGCTAAAAAAAAATTGGGGACCTAAGGAAAAATCAAAGCATGTAATACAGGTTACCACAAGCCCACCAACAGTTCCTTAACCAGCCATTGTGATAGATAATCAGTTACAAGCCCTCAAGCTCCTCTGGGCTGGCTGGCTCTAGAATGGGGGATAATCCTTCACTGTCTGGCTAAGACAAGTGCTGACCACTTAATATCTGTGCATACTTCCTTACCACTTCCAAATAAGGACCTCTGAACTAATTCTGACTAATAGACAATGATAGAAATGATGTGTATCAGCCAAAAGCATTTGAGAATGGATGACCAGCTCTTCCCTAAGTTCTCTGTCTCGGCTATGGAGGTGACAAAGGGCACACATGAACTATATGTCTCTTGTCTGGGTAGAAAAGCAACCATGTGGGTTCCAGCCCTCCACCCACCACAGCTGGTAAAACATCAACCTTTGTTGCAGACCATGATAAGTTGGGGATTCATTCCTCACAGTAACACGCCCTCCCTTGTGAATACCCTTAGGCTTGTCTCAGGATCTTTGTCAACTGCTATGAAAAACATGCATGTATTTCCCTGGCCCACCTATCCTTATTTATGATCCCATTAATTATGTTTTGGTTTTTTTAACTGTATTTTTTGTCTTTTCTTTTTTGGTACTGGAGATCGAACCCAGGACGTTGCGCTTGCTAGGCAGGCGCTTTGCCACTGAGCTACATCCCAGCCCAATCCCATTAATTATGATCCCATTTCTAGTTTCCATTCATTCTTTGGTCTTCCCCTATTTCTTAGGTTATCTATCTTCAGAATGCCAACTTGACACTCCTTGGTCAGTAGACACTTATTTAACCTAAACTAAGGAACTCAGAAGATCACAAATTAGCACCAGGAGAGTCTTTCCCAAAGCACTGGAGAGAAGGGCAGATGGCATGTTCAAGGAGTTTGGCCATACCTAACCATGCCCATAGGGAACTCCTGTGATTTCAAATGATGAGCTGTGTTATAGAGTTAAAAGAGAACATTATTTCTGTGCTAACACTGCAATCACAATGGCCAACACTTTGCCAAGCTATATCTGACCATTTCTCTGAGAAAGAACCATGGATTAAGAGCATGAGACAATTTTTATCTGTGTGTAACCATCAGCAGAATCAATATTATAATGAATAAGATCTGGTTGACATTGTTAAGGATCTCCACCAGTGTTCAGAAATAGGAAATAAAAACATTCTCAATTCTACCTAAGTGTACAAATTGTACTGGACAGATAGCTGTGATGAAAAACAAATTATTATTATGGATGAAAATAAAGTCCTTCACTACAGTCTCACAATTTCAAAGGCATCTGGAAAATATTTATGAGATACATTAAAGACTGAGAGTTTTAAAGAGTTTTCTAGTGTCCAATTCTAAATGGATCATTTCCAGTGTTCTCTAGGGTATGTTTCTATAGCAATATCAATTTATTATAAAGGTCAATATTATTTTCACTTTTACTTTCAAGTAGGTTTATAAAGACCGTTTTCTGAAATATTTAAAATTCTAAAAAAACTAGTGCAAAATTACCAGGAAAGTCCTGAGAGATTGTATATATAGATATAGATATAGATATATGCCTATATATAATTTGATGCAACATTAATGTGGGTTATAGAAAAATATCATTAAGAAAAGGTCAGCTCTGGAAAACAAAGAACAAAGGCAGAGAACATCAGGCATCTTAGAAATACTGGAGTGAATGGAAGTCATTCAACATACCTTTCAGCATCTGAAGTCTGAAGTTTGGAAGTGTGGGTTTCTCAAGGGAATGAGAATACCCATTCTATGGCTAAGACAAGTCTAAAGGTCTCATATTCCCTGTCATAAGAAAATCCATCCATCAGATTGTTAACGATCAGTTTAGTGCTTTCCAAATTGAGTTCTCTGAACAGACCGGTTGTTTTATTATTGACAAGATATCTGTGGAGTTTTCGATGTATATCCTCAGCACTCTACCAAGAATGGGTTAAGGTCAAGGTAAAAAGCATTTTACTGATCAGCTCTGCCTATTTGTAGAGCTCTGAGCAACCTCTTTGAAGATTTTGGTTGAATGTGCTCTTTCTTCTTCACAAACTTTCTTTGAATTTGCACACGTGGTAGGTGGTTACTCTTGAAGGCAGCCTGCCCAGATTAGCAGAATTTTACATTTTGATGTCAATCTATTTGTTCTCATCCCTCACCAACTGGCTTGCTCCCCATAGATGAAGAGTCCTAAGTATATGGTGGGGGAAGGGTGCAATGTTCATGTATTTTGAGAACATAGGTCCGTCTGTCTCTAGGCTGGGTTAATGCACTTTCTCTGCAGTTCAGCAAATATATCATAATTTGGGCCCAAATCCCCAACTAATGACCTAGTGTTCTTTGTCTTGGCCTCCATATGCATATTTTGCCCACAGAAGCAGCACTTATTTTGTTATAATACTATGTATATAAATAGGATCTTGTCATCTATCTCTTTATATAGAAGTGTCTAGATCCACAACTTTAACATAGATTGTATCAAATTTACCTATGACAACTTAATAGCATTGTTTCAGTCTATGTAACTCCCCACCATCAATGAAGTTATAAAGCACAAGTATTTAAAAAAAAATACTCCAGCTCTATGTGGAGTCTTTTGAGAAACCTCCACACTGCTTTCCAAAGTGGTTGAACAAGTTTATACTCCCATCAACAATGCAGAAAGGTTCCCTTCTGTCCACATCCCCTCCAGCATCTGTTGTTATTAGAGTTCTTGATTTTAGCTATTCTAACTGGGGTGAGGTGGTATCTCAATGTTGTTTTGATTTGCATTTATTTTATGGCTAGAGGGGTTGAGCATTTCTTCATGTGTCTATTGGCCATCCTTCTTTCCTCTTCAGAGAAGTTTCTCTTTAAGTCTTTAGCCCACTTATTTATTGAGCAGTTGTTTCTTTGAGGATTTGTTGTTGGGGGATTTAATTTTTTGAGTTCCAGGTATATTTTAGATATGAGACCCTTGTCTGTTGTATGGCTAGTGAAGATCTTCTCCTAATCCATGGGCTTTTTATTGATCTTGCTAGCTATGTCCTTTGCCATGCAGAAGCTCTGCAATTTCATGCAATCCATTTGTCCAACCTTTCTTTGATTTGTTGTGTTTCTGGGTCTCTATTAAGAAAATTTCAGCCTGTGCCAAGGAGACCTAGGGTTTCTCCTATTCTGTCCTGTAATGTTTTCAGGGTGTCTACTTTGACTCTGAGGTCTTTGATCCATTTGGAGTTGATTCTGGTGCAGGCTGATATATAAGGATCTAGCTTTAGTTTTCTACAAGTAGTTAACCAATTTTTTCAGCACCATTTACTGAAGAGGTTGTGTTTCTTCCATTCTATTATTTTAGCTCCCTTATCGAAGATTAGATGGCTATAGGTCTGTAGGTTCATTTCTGGGTTTTCAATTCTATTCCATTGGTCCTAAGGTCTGTTCTTGCGCCAGTACCAAGCTGTTTTGATTACTATGGCTTTATAGTGGAGTTTGAAATTTGGTATTGATATTCCTCCAGCACTGTTCTTTCTGTTGAGAATTGTTTTTGCTATTCGGGGTCTTTTATTGTTCCATATGAATTTTTGGATTGCCTCTTCTATTTCCTTGAAGAATGATGTTGGAATTTTGATAGGTATCGCATTGAATCTGTAGATAGAGCTCCCAGCAATCCCACTTTTTGGCATTTACCCAAATGTTCACAAACAAGACCATACTAAAGCTACCAGCACAACTATGTTTACTGCAGCATTATTTACCATAGCTAAGATATGGAACTAACTCAGATGCCCTTCAGTAGATGAATGGATCAAAAAAATGTGGTATATATACACAATGGAATTCTATGCCTCCATCAGAAAGAATGACATTGCTCCATTTGTTAGGAAATGGAAAGGCTTGGAAAAAATTATATTAAGTGAAGTAAGCCAGGCCCAAAGAAACATAGGTCCTATGGTTTCCCTTATTTGCAATATCTAGTATATGTCTGAATCAAGCAGAAAAGGTCAGATAAGTTGATGTTAGGGAAATGAACCCTAAGTTATGTATTCAAATGTTTCTTTTCTTTCATGCGATTGTTTCTAACACATTTATAAGATTATTTCTTTGTTGCTTTGCATGTCCTTCCCCCATGATATAACCCTTGCTTTCACTGTATTTGATGTCAGTATAATTTGTGGAGGGGAAGAGGAAAAACAAATCATTTAAATAGGGATACAGGTGGACCCATTGCAACAATGAGATGTACAATTTGTTATGTCGAAAAAGAACTTTACAACTTTGGTTGGGGGAGGATGATGGAGGGGGAGGATGGGAAGGGATGGGAAGGGGAAACAAAGGAGGAGGCTACAATGCTTGATAAGAAATGTACTCATTATCTTGCCCATGTAATTGTAAACCCTCTGTACAGTATTTTCACAATAAAAAAAAGGAAAAAAATACTCGACCATTTTAACCTAGGTAATCATATCATGTCCTATTATATTTCTAAAAGGAAAGTAGAATATAAGGAAAAATGGGAATTTTACTAGTTTAGTTAGATATATTTTAGTTAGATGCATTACAATGGCTATAGGACAAATTTTGAAATTGCCATTGGCTCTACAAATATAAGTAATGTCGCTTGTTGTATATACTATTACATTTACATAGCTCAGTCTTCTCTAAGATAAAAGATTAGCTTGTAGGGGTATCTGTCACACCTGTCTCTGCAAAAAGACAAGGAGGAATTGGATTTTTAATGTCAGCTTAGGGCACCTTCTAAGTGGCACAGTAGTGGTGTAATATTCCTTTGGAACTAACGCCACCTGAACAGCCACCAGTCATGCGGACCTCCAGGGCAATAGCTCAATCACTAAAGCCAAATAAACCTGTGCAGAAAAAGCCTCTTGAGCATTTACACAGCCAAGATGCTCTTTACACTAGAAAATAGATTTCTGTAGAAAGGGCCCCAAACCCACTTCCGCTCAAGGTGAGGTCAATGTGAAACACATCTGATCAATTGAGGAAAGAGCATGAGGCTCCCCAAAGGAAAATAATTGAAGCAAAATATTGTCATTTTCTCTATATTCAAAAGCCAACAGCAATCTATCGCATCTTCTAAAATCCAATCTTCTGATGCCATGTATAGAAATAACATACATGACACCACTCCAGATCTTCTCCAAATAGAGTTGGGAACGGAAGTTTGTCTGGTGCTGGAGATTTATCAAAACCTGGATTTTAACCTGGTAGACACCAGACACTGACCACCTGCATTACCAAGGGCAAATTGCCTATGTCCTCTAAGTTTCAGTAGCTCTTTTCGATATAAAATGTTTAATCTATGAGCTTCTCTGACAAGCTTCTAGAGCTGCTATGAAGACCAAAGCACTGATTCTCTAACTTTAACCATGCATACATCAAAGCCATACTAAGAGAACTTCCTGAAATGCAGATAGCTGGGCCAATTAATAGATCTGGATGGAAAAGACAGAGAACTTACATTCCTAACAAATTCTCAGTTAAGTCTGACACTGTTACATGGAAATTATGGAAATTAAGGAAAGGAGATAAAAATTCTTTTACTAAGGCAAACTCCATCACCTGTGGTTCAAGTCCCACCTTGTCCTGTCTCCTCAAATTTCTATTATTATGAAAATATCTTTGTCCCTGTCTTAATTCACCTTTGTCTTGGAGGTATATGAGATTCATCACTTTATCTTCAGAGCCTAGAATAAGGGCTCAATTCCAAGGCATACTTCTGATTTTTTTTTTTTTGGTCAGTCATGGGGCCTGAATTCTGGGCCTGGGCGCTGTCCCTCAGCTCTTCAACACAAGGTTAGCATTCTATCACTTGAGCCACAGTGCCACTTCCGGCTTTTTCTGCTTATATGGTGCTGAGGAATTGAACCCAAGGCCTGATGCATGTAAGGCAAGCACTCTACCACTGAGCCACCTGCCCAGCCCTGTCATGCTCTTGATTTTAAAGCTCAGTGAGATGAACTCATCTTCTCAGAAATATTTTGAAATAGTAACACATATCCTATGCTACATAAAGCCATTGAAGAATCCACTATGACTTCCAATCTGTTTTTCCATTATCTTCCAGGGTATGGTCATCATCTATGTGGATACAAGCAGTTTATGACCACACCTGCATTCCAGGCCCACAAGGAGGAGGTCATTCAGCACAAGGAAAGTCAGTACAAGTGGAATGTTAAACCCAGTGGTTAAACACATCAGTCAGACATCCATTGGGTTACACTTGATGGATATACCTCCAGTGGAACTAATCAGCCAGTTAATTATTAAATTCAAATCCATTATTAAAAGATAAAAGGGAAAATACATCCCAAGTTACAAATAGAAGTAGCTGCTACAGGAGATAATTTTGACCAGCCACATCTTGATATAAATCCTCACACATAGAACACATTCAGCCTTGCATCCCCAAATTTAACCCTCAAAGACTTACCCTCTTCCAGCCCCCAACTCAAAAGCCAGTATTTAAAGTCTGTGTATTAAAAAATAAAAGATTTTAGGGAAACCGTTCATATTTAAGAAGTTGGGCGTATCTTTTTTTTTTCTTTTTTCACATCACCTTGACCCCAATTCAGGCAAGCTCCCTGCAAGAAGTCTGGGAAACACACTTTTTAGCTGGGAGACATGTATGTTCAGTTATATTAGTTAAATCAGTTTTGACTGAATTCTTCCTCCAAAATAATATGGAGAAGATTTACTTTGCTAGTGGAAACTGCATTCCAAAATAATTTCAATCCCACATATACAAATATCTGCATTTGCTTATTTCCTGTAAATGGTCAATTAGGCTTACTGAATTGAGCTCTAAGGCAAAAGATATTAACAGCACAAACAAATGAAAGGCAAGTATGTAGATTGAATAAGCTTATGCTTTTGAAATAATTCACCAGTTAGTTTAACCTACTGGTATATTATTTCCTGGAAGTTACATAAATAAGGCATCTTGTTGAGTTAGCTGAATTTGTGGAAAATGGTTAGGCTATAGTGTCATGTTGTACAGTCTTTGATGATACATGCCAAGAAAAAAATGATGTTATCCTACCACTAGTTATAAAGGCGCCTCTTGTAAATTCACTGCTTCCCAGCTTTTCAGAAACAGAAGAGCCCAAACTGATTTTTATTCTGATTATCTATGCACAAAAATAACATGCATAAATAGATATAAATGTTCTCATTTACTAAGAATCCATAAAGTATATTCTAGTTGGAGTGTGTGTGTGTTTGTGTGTGCATCTATACATGTGCAGTCATGTTTGTTTTTGCAATGCTGGGTATTGAACACATAGTCCTCTACACACAAGATAAGCACTCCTAACATTTAAGATACACCTCCAGCCCTTTTAGGTTTTTCTTTCTTTGTTTGCAGTCATGGGGCTTGAACTCAGGGCCTGGGCACTGTACCTGAGCTTTTTCTGCTCAAGGCTAGCACTTTACCACTTTGAGGCACAGCTCCAATTCTGGTTTTTGAGCGGTTAATTGAAGATAAGTGTCTCAAAGACTTTCCTGCACAGCTGGCTTTGAGCTACCATCCTTAAATATCAGCCTCCTGAGTTGCTAGGATTACAGATGTGAACCACCAGCACCTGGCTTTTATTTTTGTTCCTGAAACAGTCTCACAACCTTTACCAAGGCTAGGCTGAAACTTAGGGACCTCCTTCCTCTCCTTCCAGAGTAGCTGAGATTAGAGGTATGAACCCCTGGTGTATGCATGTTCTTTTTAAAATATCTCAACAATTTTATGAGAAGGGTAACTTTGTTATAATCCTTAAAATTTCAAGATAACTTTCAAAGTGATTAAGTGGCCTATATTTTTGATAACAAAATATCAGGTACTAGTGAATATCAAGAACATATTTATTGAATGTTGAATGGATGTGTGGGTTGTATGTGGACATAGGCACACTTTCACATTTAAGGTATTTTCAGCTCCTTTTTTGTCACTGTGACAAATACTTGAAAGAGAACAATTTAAAAAGAGGCAGATTTTTTTTGGCTCACGATTTCATAGGTTTCTGTCTATGGTTGGCAGGCTCCCTTACTAAAAGACTGTGAGCAAGGAGGCTACTTACCTCCTGACAGCCAGGAAGCAGAGCGCAGGAAGGCTTGTGCTCACTGGCCTTCTCTGTTTTTCCCCTTTATTCCTTCTCATACCAACAACTATGGGATAGTTAGAATGTGATTCATCTTCTCTAGAACATTCCTTATAGACACTCCCAGAGATTTACATTAATAATCTCCTATGTGCTTCTCAACCTAATCAAGTGGACAATAAAAGTGAATCTTCACAGTTGAAGTGTTGGATAAAATATAAACAAAACCCCTCTCTTATTAAAGAATACGTAACATAGTCCTTCTAACTTGGATTGTGATGGAGGAAGAGTTCTGTCATAGTATTATGCTTCCCAGATTTAATTCCATTGTTCTTTACAACATTTATAGGACATTTATACTAAAACAAAACTATTTCCAAGGAGTTTCTGTGTTTATGTATTGCTTGAAGTCATGGGTCTCTCTGTGGATGTGACAATTACTACCATCACAAACAATTGAGACATGATATATAGAAGCAAAATTGCTTCTAAATTAATGGCTTTAAAAAGTTTCCTAGGGAGTTGTCAGGCAACTCTACGCATTTTTATGTTCCATATCAATTTCCCAGCATGGGAAAAAAATGACAAAACTTGACTAAAAGGAAAGTGAAAGGAACCACTGTAAATAGATTAAATTTTGCCTTATAGATACGCAACAAATTACTAAACAGAATCGAAAGCAATAGTTATGCTAACAAATGAGGTAGCCATTGTGTTACTCAAGCACTAGTTTGTTTTCCAAACTAGTTTTGACAATAGAGGTTCCTAAAACATCACCATCTAAGACATCCATCCCATAACATCATCATCACCATCCGTGCCACAGGCCACAGGTCCCACCACTAAGGCGATGTGAGTAGATACAAGATTTACATACTTGGCCTCTGTAGGCTCTGACAAGTCACAACTGATCAAAGCAAACTCATCAGTGTGTGCACACCTCCTCTGTGAGCTAGACTTCTATATCTTGCAGTTGTAGGAGGCTAAGTATTCCCTTTACCTTGCACTTAGTGTTCAGAGTGGATGGTAGTCAATAGTTCCCAGCTAATGTCATTTGGAAAACAGAATTGCTCTGGAGTCATTTATAATCACTGCACACAAATTGAGATGTGTGTTTACATTTCAGATGCCACCTTGTTATGACTTGTCACCACCCCACTTTCTATGCACATCTTCATATGCCTGGTTACTGTTGTTACAAATAATAATAACCCTGTACATGTGTATTGAAGAAGGAGCCGGGAGTGCTAATCCTATAAAGAGCTGAGTATTAACTAAAGAAAATAGATTAATCGTTTGGGTGAAAATAAGAGAGACATTGGTATTTGGGGAAAAATAATAATAGCAGTAGAAAGCATTTTAGTTTTTCAAGACTTATTGTATCATCTTGAGCCTATGTAACTTACAGAGTATAAAAGTCTATTCAAAAGAGCCTGAAACAGCCAACACGAGAAGGCATAAAGTTAATGACAATTATTAAATCCATATAATATGTGCAATTAATATTTTATGTTTAATAATTAGACCAACAGTTGGACTCTTTATGAGTTAATGATTATCAGTAGAACGTTAAGAATGATTTATTGTTTAAGCTGATTTAAACATTACACAATGGATACATGTACCAAATGATCCACACAATTATCCTTTAGGATATACAGGCTTTTCATGATTTTATGTATCAGCTTAAAAAAACTTGAAATTTTTAAAAATAATTGCTTATAATAACAAATTGTATAAATATAAAACAGAATCCTGAGAAAATAACTTTTTCAGGAGAGTAAAAAGCAAGTAAGTTTCAAGCTTTGAGTCTTAAATTTTTTTTTAAGTCAGTCATGGGGCTTGGACTCTGGGCCTGGGAGCTCTGCGCTCTTCAGCTCAAGTCAAGCACTCTCTTACTTGAGTCACAGTGCCACTTCTGGTTTTCTGGTGGTGTATTGGAGATAAGAGTCTCATGGCCTTTCTTGCCTGGGCTGGCTTTGAACCACAATTCTTAGATCTCAGCCTCCTGAGTAGGCTGTGATTACAGGCGTGAGCCACCAGCGCTCAACTCCAAGCCTTAATTTTAAACTAAGAATGGTGGAAGTATTTTTTTGTGTCATTGTATCCTTACCAGAACACCAAACATATGCCAAATCTCTAGTAATCATTGGCTAAAGTTTATACCAGCAGGAAGAGGCTTAAAGGCCATTAGGACAGTTGATACAAATAAAACTAAGGTAGTATCTTCTTTAAAAAATGGAAAGCAAACAGACCAGGAGTAAGAATAAGAAAGTATTTGAGAGTGATCTTAGGGTTTTAAAATCTTCTATTGACTCAACTCAAAATTGTCCATTACAGGTAAGAGTCCGCAGGACATCTAGTAATATCACTACTCACCAGGAGAGGGCGTCACTGGGATCTGGTGAGTAGGGAGGGGGGGTATTTACACAAAACAAAAATATCAAACCCCAAAATGTCCCTGGCGCTTGAGCTGAGAAATCCTAACTTAACTGAATCTTAGCTTAAATGGATGGACTTTTCATTCATTTGATATCGTGACCTTTGTCTTTCTGACAAAGCCCCACCTACATTTCAATGTGGAGTTCAATTGCTACTTCTTCATTAGAGCTTACCCTTCTACCATATCGCCAAAGGGAATCAAAGGGAATCAAATGCCTCTTTGTCTGGGACTTGAGTTCCCAAAGCACATCACTTGCCATTTCATTTATCACAAACCCTGGCTATTTGTAATAGTAGTTAAGTATCACTTCAGCTAGACAGAAATCATAAAAATAGCTGCCATGAATGAAGCACTTTCTATTTGCAAGATATTTTGCTAAAAGCTTTAGATGATCTCTTTTAGCCCATTCAAAAGAGCACACATATGAGGTAGTTATTACTATCTCCATTTTGCAAATGAGGAAAATGATCTTTAGAAAGGTTAAGAAATAGATATAATCTAATAGAACTAGAAAGTGGCAGAGCTAAAAGCTAAGAGAGCTATCAAACAAGCTGTTCTAAGTGCCTACCAAATACAAAGGTAAAGAACCTTTGGTGGGGAATAATCATTTTTCATACTTTTGAACCACAGAGAAAATTTTCATTGCCAGTAGACCCTACCCATGAACAAGAGCAGAGAAAAGAGAAAAAAAAAGTCTGTGTGTTGGGACTCACAGGGCATGTTGCAAGAGATTAATCAGTACACTGTCTAAATGGATTAGCAGTTCTTGATCAAAGTCTCAGTAAACAGGAAGGGCTAAGATAAAATGATGTACTAGCTGGACGGGTGGCATATGCCACCAACACTGAGGCAAAGTTTGATACCAATTTGATACCAGCTACATAGTAAGACCCTATTTCAAAATAAAATTAAAAAAAAAATTAGCTGGATGCTGATGACTCATGCCTGTAATCCTAGCTACTCAGGAGGCTGAGATCTGATGATCACGGTTCAAAGCTAGCACAGGCAGGCAGGAAAGTCCATGAGACTGTTATCTATAATAAACCACAGAAAAGTGGAAATAGAGCTGTGGCTCCAGTGGTAGAGCACTCGCCTTGAGCTGAGGGACAGCACCCAGGCCCAGAGTTCAAGCCCTACAACCAACACTATGTTGAAAATGAACTTTACAACTTCAGGGAGAGTGGGGGGAGGTAGGGGAAGGGAGGAGTTGGGGAGGTGGGGAGGGAAGGGATGGTAGGGGTAAAACAGAAGAGAGGGTAACAATGGTCCATAGGACCTTACTCATGTAACTGGAACCCCTCTGTACAGTGTCTTTATAATAAAAATATATATTAAAAATAAAATAAAGAGATGAGGTAGTTATTGGCTAGTCAGATGAGAAAGGATGAATGAAACAATGTAGCTGTGGTCAAGTACTCTAGCACAGAATGAGAACTCTGCTATAGACAGCTGAGGAAAAATGTCAGCCGACACACAGGCAGACAGAATGAGCAGGCCCGGATGATCAGCTATGGTCTGTGATTCAGCCATAGCAGAGGGTTTGACAAAAGTACTACAAGGACTCTAGACCACAAGGAGGAAGCTGATTAGCAGGGATTGAGAGCCAATTCCATGTACTGTCAGACAAGAAAGGAATTCAAGTCATGAAGCTGGAAGGTGACATGGGAGCCAACTAAATTTAGATGAGGGCAGATAGCACAGGGCTGAGCCTACAGGCAGCCCTCACTGTGCAAGGAAGAAAGCGTAGTATAGCCCAGACCCAGGGTCCTACTGATGACTCTTTTCTTTTGCCTTTCAACTAGAAAAAAAATGAGATCAGTCTTGGCTTACTTAGTCAGAGTCCTATTGTTCAGGGGGAAAAAAGTAATGATGATAGAGATTGTTAGAGACAGAAAAAAAAATTCACTATAGAACCTGAGTGGGAAATATTAATTGAATGTAGAGAAATGTAACAATTGTAATAGAATCGGGGGAGAGGAAGGGGAAGGGGACTTGTTTCAAAAATTGTAATATTGTATATTGTAATATTGTATATATTCCACCACGTAGAATAAGCAAACCTCTATTATGAGTTGTCAGCCAGGGTGAGCGTCTCACAGGGGCGGACTAGGTTAATGGCGTGCTGGCTCAGAACTGGTCCCACCATCAGAGAGGAAATTTCACTATGGTGTCCCAGTTCTCCCTGCCTGAGTCTCCTTTCTCCCTAGAACCACACAGGCAATGGACTCCCATGGCTATTCTAACCTAGGCTGGCACATTAAATTACAGGATAGACACTTTATTACCCAGAAGGCTAGTTACCCAGGGGGAAACAAAACCTTCCAGTGGTCCCACCAAATAATTCCTTTCCCTAATCCCCCAGTAGGAATCTCTCACAAATCTTTGAAAATGTTTCCTACTGTGACTTAGCTCTATGGGCTTGAAAATACAGGAGAGGAGACTCCGATTTCACATAATGTGACATCAGGGGGTTCTTCTCAGTTAAGAGCTTCTCTGTGCTCACATGTTCCAAGTACCAGCCATCAATCTGACCTGCCTAGTCCAGAGGCCTGAGTCAAACCTGTTTTTCATGTAGTCTGATAACTGGACTTGTATTGTTACATGAGAGACAATTACAGATGCTCTTAAATAATCCATTTTTCTAATCTGTCATCCACTAGGTTTCCAGCCAACTCTAAGCAGAGAGGAGGAATAAAGCTGATTACACATAGCCAGTAGCTAGAATCATTTAAGCTAAATTAATAGGGACTATAAATAACTTTGCCCTTCCTCTGAAAATGAAAGAAAAAGACAGAGAGGGAGAGAGAAAGATGGTGAGGTTAGCTGACAATCAGAGGAATGCCTATTTTCCTCATTAGGCTGTCAGACCCGGAGTAAATCTCAGATTCATTTTAGAGAAAATATAACTACTCTGTGAAGTTTCTGTGTGCATAATTGGGGCAAGAAAAACCTGTTAACTCAAATTTGGATACAATCCATTACTAGATCACTCATCTTCTTTTCTCTATATGGTAGCTAATTCTACATTACTTTGTTTCAATATGTTTCTTTCTCTCTACCAGTGGATTAAATTTTAAATTTAATATGATAGCCTCACTGATTTTTCTACTTTTAATAAGTTGTAGACCATTAAAGAAGAGGATTTCTGGTAGAATTTTTTGAAAAAAGTATCATATGTCCTTGGATCTGATGTCATAAAAGATAAGAGGCTTTGTTATCAGAAAGAAAATAACTTCAATGAAATAATGATACAATGATTGCTTCTCACTTAGAAACTTATTGCATCAGGTTGAGAAAACAGCAGTTATTTAGACACATTTTTACCATCCATTGATATTGAATGCACACTAAACAAAAACATGCATGAAATATATTGGTTTAGGTATAGTCGCAAAATTCCTCATGTTCAGAGTTAGACTGTTTAGTGATTGTTTTAAAACTCAGTGGTGAATGTCTGTGGTGCTCAATACAGTGTTGCTGATACACATTTGTCTGTGGTGCTCAATACAGTGTTGCTGATACACATTTTTTCCTTCAACAAATCTACAAGAATAACAAAACTAAAATCCTCTGGGGATAAGGCTTATACAATTGCTCAAAGCTAGAGCATCGCCTTTCTCTGCAACCATTTGGCTCCTAGGAATTGAAGCAGTGTTCTGCTACTTTCTCTTGGACTTTCTTCCAGTGTGAGTGTGTGTGGGTGGCCGGGGGTAGGGAGAGTAGACTGTTTGTCTGCTCTGTGCCATTCCTGGAGCCTGAACTCAGGGCCTATGAGCTGTCCCTGAGGTTTTTTGTTCGAGACTAGCACTTTACCAGTTGAGGCACAGCTCCACTTCCAGCTTTTTGGTGGTTAATTGGAGATGAGACTCTCACAGACTTTTCTGCCCAGGCTGGCTTTGAACTATGATCCTCAGATCTCAGCCTCCTGAGTAGCTAGAATGATAGGCATAAGCCATGAGTACCGAGCCATCAGGCAATTTGTGGATGGTATACTTTTTCTGCTTTTACATATCAGACAAGTATATCACTCTGGTCTAGTCACCAGCAATTTTTAATGCTAATGACCATAAAATACATGAGGCAGAGATGATCAAATTTTCACCTAGAAATCATCAAAGACAGAACATGGTCACTGAACTATCTAAGCTAGAAACTTGTTTCCTAAAGATAAAAGACTATCTGACTTTCTTGATTTCTAGAGAACCTTCCATTCTCATCCCCAAATGACAATAAAAATCCAAAATTTTTCTCTTCTGGCTTCCTGATAACCACTTTGACTTAAAACTTGTCTCTACATAGGATGTTTCCAACACCCCAGAGGTGTCATCTGAAATTTAAAGAAGATGATGATTTATTTGCGTCAGCCTTAGGATTCCTGGGGGGCTCGTAAAGCTTAGAAAAAAGAGGTTTAATAAAGTATCACCCGGAGTGTGGTAATGTGTTAAAGCAGAATGAGCTGAGAGACCAGAACAACGTTGCTCCTGACCATTGAGCAACCCCATCTCTAAGAGCTCCAGTGCCTGAGTGCCTATGTGATGTACTCTATGGGGGCGACTGCAACGTGAACCACAGAGGGAAGAAATGTGGGAACGATGGATAGCACGCAAACCAAGTCGACTTTGTTTAGTCCTTCAACCAGTCTATCAGTCCAATGTGTATAAGACTCTAATAAATACAAGACATAATCTTTGGTGCTTTCTGAAAATTCTTCTTGCATAGAAAACACTCGTCATTTTCCTGTAACTCAATGATAACTACACTATACCTTCCTGCAAATTCTACCCTTTGATTTTCTAACTGCAGAAAGGCTAAATAGTTACACCCTATTCCCTACCTACATCACCAAAACCTTTCTTAAGGCATGTCATTACATCAGAATGTGCAGTGTTCAGCTCTAGTGTTAAAAATCCTTTAAAGTTTCAGTTATTCTGAATTTTAGCAGCATTGCGAGATTTCTAGCAATAGAATTTGCATTGCAATACATTTCTGATCTTCTACTGCAGAACACATGCAGCTCATCTTAATAGGAATTAAGGTTATTCATTCAAACTGCTAAAGATTGCCTTGGTTTAACTCCGAAAGACTTTGATGGGTATCCTTTTATTTAGTTATTTCTTTTGGAAATGATCTAGCACTGAAAAATTAGGTACTTCGTTATTTTTATTTCCTCATTCAGAAACTAGGTTGCAGCTTCCCAAACTCCAAATCAGAAATACCCACTGATTTTTTTTTTAAGAAATGTTTCTTTCTTCCCTCCAGTGTAGACTTACAAATCACTGGTGCTGTGCTGGATATAGGCCACCTCTGTAGCCTGCTGAACAGATGATTAGACACAGCATAGGGTTTGCTGGCTTGGCTGTGAAGAGAGGCCTGTGCTCACTGTGCCAGCTAAGAGCCTGTGATTTATCTGTTCTGTTTTCCTGCTTTCAGGCCACTTGATTCTTAACTTGTTAAGGCACATGTGTTTGTCATTGCATTGTTTTGGGTCCAGGTGAGGCTCTCCTGCTTGCTGCCTGCTTGGTATACCCTTAGTTGGCAAACAAGCCATCCTCAACCACAGTCATCTCTTTGAAGTCACCTCCACGCTTATCCACTCATAAAATTATTTTTTTTCTTTGAAGTCCCCTATGTTTTGTTTTGGTTTGTGTTAGGATAAAGCTGCCTAAAATAGTTAAAATGGACTTTCAGTTGATTGATTTGTCTTTGAAGCAATCTTTTAAAAAAAATCAGAAAGTACCACCTGTACTTTAAGTTAATTTTGTTTAAAGCCTGGATCCTACAATCCCAGCTATTCAAGGGGCTGAAATCTGAGAATGACGGTTCAAAACCAGCCTGGGCAGGAAAGTCCATGAGACTCAGACCTCCAATTAACAACCAAAATTCCCAAATGTGGAACTGTGACTCAAATAGTAAGAGCACCAGCATTGCGTAGAAAAGCTAAGGGACAGCATCCAGACCCTAAGTTTAAGCCCCAAGACTGGCACAAAAACAACACACACACACACACACACACACACACACACACACACACACACACACAAAGCAAGTGTATGCTCTCATCCATGAAATAAGAAACCATGCAAATGAGATTTACAGTATTAAAATCCTTGGTAAGGGTGGGGGGGATGGGAGGGGGAAACAAAGGAGGAGGCTACAATGCTTGATAAGAAATGTACTCATTATCTCGACCATGTAATTGTAACCCCTCTGTACAGTATTTTCACAATAAAAAATTAAAACAATAAAAAAATAAAATGAAATCCTTGGTAAGGATTTTCACACAGCAGATTTGGGGAGCAATTATCCTATCCATGTGAAGCAAGAGAGAAGGTTGGGCAAAGGAACTTGGTACCACATCCTACGATTATCTGCCAACCACTCTGCTCTGTATATAGATAGACTTATAGTCAATAAATTAAATGTTGACAAAAAGGAAAACCTGAAGCCTGTACCTAGGGTCAATCCACTGAGAATTCATCTCTCAATCCCTCAGGGATGATTGGGTCCCAATTTCATTCTCTTCTGACTACTTAAACTCTTCAAAGTAGGAAAGGGTGGGGTGGACATTTATTATTTTAGATTGTGTGCAAACTGCAATTCCAGTATGAAATCAGTTAAAGGTACTTAAAAATCAAAGTTAACATGAACAGGATGGCATGCTTCATCCTCCCTCCCCCAACAGGAGCTAATGAATCTTTGTGAATGTATTGTGGCAGAAAGACAGTGGTTGTCAGCAATTACAGTAATGAGCAGAAATCCTCACAAGTGGATACTTTAAAGCAATTATTTTCCATTTGATTCTTTTTCTAAAAAAAAAGTCTCTGAGTACAACAAGGCTTTGATTACCTGGCATCAAAAAATATACATTCTCAGAGGGGTGTTTGCAATGATTATTTTAGTAGAAAGTAAACAGCCACTGTTTGTGAAGGCTTAGTGGTGAGCCTCTTCAAAGTTTAAACCATGGCTTGCACAAAAGGCAAAGCTTTGAAATCATGGACACAGTTACATTGTGTTCCAAACTCCACAGAGGCACGAACTTCTCTGATATCTGAGATGCAGAGAGCTGTCAGAAATGATATTTTGTTGATGGTCGTGGGGCTTGAACTCAGGGCCTGGGCATTGTACCTGAGCTCTTTTTGCTCAAGGCTAGTGCTCTACCACTTGAGCCACAGCTCCACTTCCAGTGTTTGAGTAGTTAATATGAGTCTCACAAGGACTTTTTCTGCCCAAGCTGGCTTTGTACCACAATCCTCAGAGCTCAGCCTCCTGAGTAGCTAGGATTACAGGTGTGAGCCACCCAGCTTGAAATGCATTTTCTTAATGCTACATTTCTACAAAATTCAAAACTCAGCATCATTTTTGCTAACAATCTCCCCTTGTGCCAAGATTCAACCTTATTCCTCTAATGTTCTTTTTGGCCCCAGGTCTATGGAGAAGCATCATATCAAAGGGATAGAACAATTGAGTTATTTTTTTTAATTATAAAAAGGTTATCCAAGCATGGGTGGCTCACACCTGTGATCCTAGTTACTCAGGAGGCTGAGATCTAAGGATCCTGGTTCAAAGCCAACCCCGGGTAGGAAAGTCTGTGTACTCTTAACTCCAAAAAGGCTACTCAAAAAAGGCTACAAGTGGAACTGTGGGTCAAGTGGTAGAACACTAGATTTGAGCCAAAGATGCTTAGGGACATTTCCCAGTCCCTGAGTTCAAGTTCCAGGATGAGCTAAAAAAAAAAAAAAAAGGTTGAGGATTTGTATCAATGTACATTCTCAGAGAGAGGGGTTGTTTGCAATGATTATTTTTGTGGAAAGTAATGCTACTTCCTCTTGATTCCTCCTATTTTTTTTGTTTCATTGATAGGAAAACAACATATATTCCCTTTGGAGAAAATATAAGGAACAGAAAATATTCAAACTATTTAAAAAAATCCTAATCCCAACTCCTACACAAATTGTTAATTTTTTCAGAATTCCTTACTATTTTTACACTTTGGTTTGCATACACATCATCTTGTATTCTGCTTTAAAATTTATCATAAGCATGTTACACATTCTTAAAATAACTGTATGTGAATATTGGATTAAATATCTGCAGTTATTTCAAAGAAATTATTTCTTTACATAGATATTTTCTTACAAGTGAACATTTACAATTTATTTCCATCAAAATAAATTGCCTTATTAAAATACCAGAAGTTAAATGTTTGGTCCTAAAATTAAGAGTATCTATAAAACCGTGTTACTCACATTCCCAAATTGCTTCTTGAAAAATTAAAACACTGTACTTTCCCCAGTCCCTGGAGTACCCATTTCATGATACAGGCCAATGGTATAATTTCTATCTCATTTTTATTTAGAAGCTTTAATTAATGCAATAAGCCAAATGCTTTTCCAACAGTTACTACTTTGGTTCTTTTTTGGTATTCTTCCATTTCTTTGATCATTTTGCAGATCTGTCATTCTAAAAATACAGTATATGTAATTTAAAAAAATATTATTGTTATCTTTAAGTAGTACAAAGGGGTTTTGATTCAGTACATGTAGCTTTATACTGTTTAACACTCTTGTATTGATAATTGGTCTATTAACCATCTAGTTATATCTTTGTATTTTCATATTTTTACAATAAAGATTTTCTCTTAGAAGAGTATGTGAATGCATTTTTTTAAAAGATGAGAACAAAGAATTTAGAATCCTAATAGTGAAAATCACTCATCTCCAATTTGCTTTCTCCATTTCCATTCACAGGAAACCAAGTTTTACAGTAAACTGTATGTGTGTAATTCCTCTAGCAGTCACCTCCAAGACTTTCAGTAGGCACTTATGCTAAGATATTTCAAACCTCCTTGATTTCAAACACTACCTATTTCCAGCAAAACATGATTTAATTAACTACACTGTTCTATAAATCCTCCTATTCCTTCTACTAGAGAATAATTGTCACAATTCATCTCCCAGGTACCTTTATGATTTAAGTTACCTGTTTTACAATTGTATTTGTTTTCTGAACAACAAAAGATATCCTTCTCAGTTCTTCCTTTACAAAATAAAGGGCTTAATTCCTACTTTTCACCTAAATACCCTCTACTTCTTAATTTCTTTTTTTAAATTATAAAGATAATGTACAGAGGGGTTACAGTTACATAAGTCAGGTAATGAGTACATTTCTTTTTTGAGCAGTGTCACCTCCTCCATCATCTTCTCACAATATTTCTGCTTCCAACACCCCCTTCTAGCCAAGGTGAATAGTTCATTTCCAAAATAGTGTCTAGTGAGTATCATTGCTGAATTACTTCATTGTTGGTCCCACTGTTTCTGTAATTCCCCCTCTCTAACCAGATAAACTTAAATAGAAGACAAAGGGTACAGAAATCAAAAACAGCAACAAAAGAGAGAAAGAGAAAAAAAGAAAGAAAGAAAGAAAACTATAAACAGTGTAATAAAAAAGCCTCTTGTTTACATTCTTGGAATTCATTTTGATAAGCATCCTTTTATATGATCATATGCATATAGCTATTGTGCCTTTGCGATCCTCTCCTAAGAATATCTTCCTTTGTTCTCACTGTGTGAATGTTTACAGTCCTTTTATTTAATCATGTCCAAGTGGAATTTTTTACCTTTTATTATCCATTGGGTTTTAATTTCTTTCATCTGTATATTGTGCTACTCTATGTAGTTTAATAGCATTTGTATTCTTGTTCTGAAACAAACTTACATGACCTTTCACTAACATACAGTGATAATTCCAAAATGTCTAGAAACTATGAATGTTCTAGTAATTCTTCCCCAATAGAATTTTTAAATTCAAATTTTCACCCAGTAAAAGGGTATGGGAAAGTGGCCCCAGTAGGTTCTCAGCATGTGTAACTTGTATTGAAGGACTCTAGACTCCTATATAGGAGTCTAGAAATGTTACCAGGGAGGAGGTAAAGTTATAAGGGTCTTTGATAGAGGAGAAAGTGAAAATCAGCTGTGCAGCATTTGGTAAGCATTCTCAGAGGGTGTTAAGATATGCATACATGGGCTGGGAAGGTGGCTCAGTGGTAGAGTGCTTGCCTTGCATGCCAGAGGCACTGGGTTCGATTCCTCAGCACCACATAAGCAAAAAGAAAAAAAAGGCGGAAGTGGCGCTGTGACTCAAGTGGTAGAGTGCTAGTCTTGAGCTGAAGAGCTGGGGGACAGCGCCCAGGCCCAGAGTTCAGGCCCCACGACCGGACCCCCCCAAAAAAAAAATATGCATACATGGTGTTTGTGTGTGTGTGTGTGTGTGTGAAAAAGAGAGAGAGAAAAAATGAATTAGGTTGGGTTTTTTGGTTTTCTGCAGAAGAATCAAATAATCAATGAAGTGCAGATTCTTTTGTGGAGTAGTCTCTCAAGAAGACACAGACACAGAAAAACGTTCTATAAGGAAATAAAAGAAAACTTCCATCACCTGCCAAGTCCAGGGATTATACAGAAACACAAAACCAGGCCAAAGGGAACCTTCTTCCCTTCTCTGATTCCTCCTCAGCATTCTAATCTTTGAGTGGTAGAGACAAGCAAACAAGAGAGGAGAGAAAGAGCTATA
>NW_012267272.1:4101294-4201921 GCF_000151885.1 Dipodomys ordii | reverse complement strand
AGGAGAAGAAGGAGAAGAAGAGGAAGAAAAGGCCTTTAAAACAAAATTTAAAAATCTAAGTGTAATATGAAACTGGATTTGTAAATACTAAGTCAGTGTCTTGTGACTTACAGCAACAGAATAACTCCACATTCCCTAAAGTGACTACATCTGCTAGAGCTTCATCCAGGTAGAGAAACAGCTAACTTGAAAAAGTAATTTCCATGAAAAAAGAAATGCATAGGGAAGTCACTTGATAACTATTCTTCAAGAGCTATGCTTGTTGAAAGCAGTGAAAATGTAATAGGAAAGTCACAAATGGAGTAAATAAATGACATTTGAAGTCAATTTCAGCCCTACAGTTCTATATTTCTCACATTTAAATTTGTCTTATGTTGGTATCATTCCTTATGTTGGTATTATTTCAAGAGTATATAAAGGACCATATATAATGAATAAGTACAATTTGGTAAAGTTCAATTTGCATGTAAATATTCTTTAAGTCAGAGTACAATAAACTTACTTCGGTGTCACCTCTAATATTTTTCAGATGACCAAGATTCCCATTACCTACATATTTTGATGAATTTTGATTAATGTAGAACCAACACTGAAAATTTAATAGAGAAATGAATATATATGCCAATTCCTTAGTAGACTTTTCTTGTTGTTGTGAACTGAGGGTCTCACCCCTGCTATGGTGGTGAGTACTGCTGAACCACAACTCTGGCCCTGTTTCACACTGGTTACTTTTAGGCTAAGGTCTTATTTCCTGTCCCAGCATGTGCTTGAGCTGGGATCCACCTACTTTAGGTTTTCTGCCATTGCTGGGATCACAGGAGTAGTGTACAGCATCGAATTTTGTGACTTTACTGTGAAGGCTAACCTGGAACCACAATCTTCCCCAATTTCAAACTGCCATACAGGTTGGGGTGCTAGATGTAAGTCACTGATCCCAGTTATAGCAAAGGGCTCTTGTGAATGTTTCTATCCAGTCTGGCCTCAAACCATGATCCTCTTGTTCTCAGCCTTTCAAGTAGCTATGAGCTACAGCTACCTGGCCTGGCTCATTCTTACGTTTCTGTTTGAGTACAAAGATTCAATCCTATTTATTTATCTTATAATATTTTATAAAAATAAATCCTGTGTGATGATTGTTAAAGTCACATGAAATTATCGGTATCTAGTATTGATCTCAATCAGAGACTGTAAGAACGAATTTTAGATGGTATGACCAAGACTTGTTAAATAGCACCAGTGAACATGGCCCATTTGTTGCCAGGAAACATAGAGGTCACCCTAGCAGTAAAATGACAATCCAAAATATCACTTTCCTTTTATGCTCCTATGGTTCATAGACTTATTATCCTCTGCCTTTCTAAAGAGTCCTTCTCTTTTTCTTTTTTTTTCTTTTTTTTTAATTTTTATTTTTAGTCCTTCTCTTTTTCATCCCTTCACACTTCTTAATTTTCAGGCAGGAGTTGAGACACCTTAAAATAAACCCCATAGATACAACTAAACTGTGGGAAAATAATATATCAAAGATATACTGGGGAGGGGAAGAAAGCAAAAGTGCTAAGCATGAGATTTGATATAATTATTGTGATTGCCTATTCAATTTTCCTCTGCCTCTCTTCAGAGGCAAGAAAACCAGCATGTTGAATACATTGAGTTATTTGAAGAAAGCAAACAAATCTTTAGCAGAGAAAAGGAGACAGACAGAAAAGCCAGAGAAAGAGAAATACTGAATGAACCAATGAAACTGTATACACAGAACAATAGACCTGGTTTCTTTGACCAAAATTATCTGAGTGAAAACCAAAGCCAAGGACGCCACCACATTTGAATTCAATTCAATGAAGGTGACTGTTGAGAGGGTGAGGAAATTTAAATGAATTCTCCACTTAAGGAAAAGATGAAGATTATCGTAGACAGGGAGCAAACACCATGTAGCTTTGATTACGTTCATGGCACCTTTGTCAATAGTATTTTAAACAAGAGTTGATTGACAGACTAAGCTGAGATCGGGTGCTCTAGAAAAAGTCTAGGAAAATAATACTATTTGGTATAAGTAAAACAGATGTCCAACACCATATTGGTGAGGGGTAAGGCTGACTCGTGTGTTCAGAGAACCATAACCAAGAGACAAAGACTAAGCTGCAACATACGTCAGATTTACAGGAAGTTCTATCCTCTCCTAGTTGTCTCTGAAAATATATTGACTGCTATCTAAGCTTTAAGCCAATAAAGTTGCTTTAGCCTGACAACAAGGACCATTTTTCCAACAGTATCTTATGAAAAAGTCTGGAACTCCAAGTCCTGGCAAATAAACAGCTTCCTTTCCAGAAGCAAGTTTCTGTCTGTACCTGCTTTGGAAACATAGGCATAAAATATAAACATTTTTTTTCAAGTGTGCTCTGCGTTCTCTAAGTTGAAAACAAAAGCCTGTTGGCATTTCGCCAGAGCTTCAAAAGTCAAACCCCCAACGTAACCTCCTTTATTGAAGAGAAATTCATTTGCCTTAAAGTGTTGTGATCATGCTAATGTATTTTTAAAAATCAATTAAGCTTAATCTAAACATCTCCAGAGAGAGGGTTTACTCTTTTTTTTTTATCTAAACCACAAACACCAAGCCCTTGGTGGATGCATTTTCATGCTGTGGGGAAAGTGTTATGTCCAAGCTAACTGCTTAAACGTCATCCAGCAGAATTGAAAATGCAGTGTATATTTTGGAGGAGTGAATGTTTGAAAGTCTAATACACCCAGATTAATGGCAGGCTACAGTTATGTACAACTATATATTTCATGTGTCAAGAGAGAACTTATTGAGTAACATGAACTTGGCTTAGAGATAGTTTCTTGGCTAGAAATGAAATGTATATCTTAAAATATCTTAAAATAAATAAACAATCTAAAAAGTTATTTTGCATAAGATTCTGAAAGGAGGTCACAGTCATGTTTAGACAGCTGACTAAGGGTTAGATTAAAAACCACACTGTTTATAAACTCCAGTACGCCCTCCAGCTGTTTAAATATCCCCCAAAGGTTCAGAAAAAGAAAAATGCAATGTCACCAAATCGGTTCACCAAGAGATGACAATTGGCCCAATTGAATCTGTCAAGCACTTACTGCACTGAAGTCAAAAGTTTGTCAGAATCAAAAAAGTCATCTCACCATAACAAATCACTTCTCTGGCCATCTTTGTGTCTGCGGCTTAAAGTATTCTGAGTCATCTCCAAGTCTGTCTCCTACTTAATGAATTCCAGAACGTGCCTCCAAGTCTCTACTCTACGCTATGTACTGTAACATCCTTTTAAGAAAGAACCAAAATTAGTTACAAGACACATTTATAGTGAGAAAAAAGACATTTATAGATGAAGTTGCACTTTGGATGAATAATTAAGAACATCAGAAATATGGCTATACATGATGAAAACATGCTACGCATGTGGGAAAACAAGAGGCCAGAATTTAATTTAATTATTTAACAGGTCATTTTATAAAAGTTGTTTATAGTAAATGTGATATAATACGCTATCATCTAAGGTTATAGATAATGCTTTCCTTTATTTTCAAGAAAAACTTACAATGTAAATTTGATTCTGAATAAAAGTGAACACATTAAAGGTTGTCTTATGATATCATTGGAAAAGGAAATAAATATTTAAAATCTCACAAGTTACATACTAACACATGAAAATATATGCTACCAAATAGATTCAAATCATTAAAAAAATAAAACAACAATAGGTTATAGTTGGTTTGAGAGGGTTTCCTGAAGGAAGTGGTTTTCGAGGCTATGGGAGATAAAATTATTCTGGAATAGAGCAAGATAAATTGAGGATGGTGCCAGAGAGACTGGAACAGATATAATAGGAGTTTGTAAGAAGGCTGAGTCAGCAAGATAGAAGACAATTTCCCATATATTGCAAGAGAATGTGAGGGGAAAAAATGGCTTTTTTCCCCCTTTCAAAAGGCACTTGTGGAATGGAAGAGAACTGAGCTACAAATTAGATTTTTGTCCTGGTCCTGTTACTTTCAAGATTTTGGTTATTTCAGATAACTTCTGACTCTTAAATTTCCTCATCTGGAAATAAATGACAATAGTCATTATGTGGCCCACCCCACCCCTCAGCTTCCTCTGTAATTGTGAAGGTAAAGTGGTAGGATTTGAGTTGGGAACTGGTGGCTCACGCCTGTATTTCTACCTACTCAGAAGGCTCTCCAAGGATCACGGTTCAAAGCCAGCCAGGGCAGAAAAGTCTGTGAGACTCTTATCTGCAATTAACCACCAGGAAACTGGGAGTGACACTGTGGCTCAAATGGTAGAGTGCTTGCCTTGAGCTGAAGAGCTCAGGGACAGTGCCTAGGGCCCTGTGTTCAAGCCCCAAGACTGACAAAAAGAAAAAAAAAAGTGATGTATGAGTTGTGGGCAGAATTTCTACCAGGAGCATATCCCTTGCAGCTCTAGCTTTTCTATTATTCTCCTCATTTATACTCATGGCTCCCATTCGATCTCCATCATCATATTTCCCACATCAGGTTTTTATTGTTGTTGGTTGGGGAAGGGAGAGGTGGGGGCAAGGTTAAGTCACTTTATTGAAGCTCGGAGGTGGAAATATGTTAAAAATGCACAGCAGACAGCAAACTGGCATGGTGACAAGGTGGATCCTTCCTAGAGCCGTCATCTCAAAAAGCCCACATCAGTATTTCTAACCCAGACCCAACTCCTTGTGATACTGAGGAGCAATCAGAACTTTTGTAAACTTCCAATTTAATTCTGACACCTCAAATTCCATTATTTGTAAGAAATGCTGTCCATTGTCTCCCTAAAAGTCACAGCATCACTTTCTTCACTGTTTTCTATTTATTTTATATACAATGTGTATTAAAATATTTCTTTCTTTACCAACTGTAACTTATAGGTTTATACTGTGGGTTTGGGCTCAGAAAAATTACAGTTGCATTTTACAGTCACATTTTATCCTAAAGAAGGAATGGCTAATTCAAAAAAAAAGATCTATATCTCATCAAAGAAGTTGTTTAATAGTATAGTAAATGCTTTGCAGCTGGCACTTTGTTGAATAAGTCTATATTCAACCTTTAAGCATGGCTAATCATGTCTATAAACAAGAGGAGCAATTTATGAATATAAATTAGGAGCAGTCATAAACACTACACGGTAAGAGTTGAGGGGGACATTTGCTTTTCATTTTAGATTCTGCATCAACTTTAAATACATTCATAAAGGCACTAGTAAAAACAATCATCTTTAAATTTACTAATCAATAAATGAAACAGAAGAGAGCAACGCATGACTCATTCCTTCAGAATATAATTTGTTGACAAAACTCACAGGATAAAAGTTCCCTCAGCTGGACACTGGTAGCTCACATACATAATTCTAGCTACTACTCAGGAGACTGAGATCTGAAGATCCTGGTCCTAAGCCAGCTGAGGCAAAAATGGTCCTAAAACACTTATTTCCAATTAACTACCAAAAAGTGGAAGTGGAGGTGTGGCTCAAGTGGCAGAGCAGTAGCCTTGAGCAACAAACAGCTCAAGAACAGCAGCCAGGCCCTGAGTTCAAGCCCCAGGATCAATCCAAAAGTAAATAAACTAAAATTGCTCCCTTCTAGGGAAATGTGAAAACTGTTTTTTTTTTTCCCCAGAACAATATTAGCTCAAATTAATTGAACAATGGTGTTTCATTGTGATCATTACATAGATGAATCGAATATATATTGATAAGTGAACTCATACATATTGTGCTTTCTTAATTAACATACCTCCTTTCTCCCTCCCTTCTCCTTTAAAAAAGTGGTTTTTAGTGGGCTTCCGGGTGGCACTTTTAGACATAGACATACAGTATTATGATAAGGCCTAGACTTCTTTTTCCTGGTGATGATCACAGCTTTATCATGTTCATTAAATATCGAGAAGGCCTTTTGTCCATCCATGAAGTATAATCTTTTAGTCCTTTGGAGCCTTGGTTTTTGCTGGCTAGCTCACTAGCTCCTATTCTAAAGCAGGGAGAGCCTGAACTAGAACTAGGCTTCTCTTAACTGAACTCTGTCACCACTGAGTATCCTACTGAAACAGTTCTACAGCATGAGTATTTCTGGTCCTCACCCTGCCTTGCTTGACCTAGAGAAACACCAGGATGAAAACACTTCTCATTCATTTTTTTTTTTTTACATTTTTTAGAACACTGTAAAGTGCTCTATCACTGGAGCCGAATCCCCACCCTTCTGCGTCCTCTTCCCAAACAGCTGGCAGTAAAGGTAGGTGCCACCATGCCTGGCCCATATAAGTTGAGAATGTTTTTATGCAGGTAAACTTTTGAAGTTGGCTTTTTTTTCTAAGAATTCATCCATGTCATTGGATCCTAGGAGATTTTTACTCGCTATTAATTACAAACTAATTTTCCATGGTAAAGATACCTTCAATGTAATTTATCCATTTAAGTTTTGAGTTTACTATTGTAATTATGAATTCAATTTCAGACTGTATTTATTTGCACACAGTTTTTTTTCTTAATTTTTGTAGTAGTGATTGGGCCTAGGACTCCCCACATACCAGAGAAGAGCTTTACCATCTGCGACATCGCCAGTAGTTCTGACAAACACAATAATGTAACTAAAGCAGGAAAAGAGAGAAACTAGAAGAAAAGAAAGAGAAAGAGCTGATTGATGTTTCATGAGGAATATAGGCTAATAGATAACAAATAATTTCAAAACAGAGGAGAAAGCACTGTAGTAAGTGGACATATCAAGTTAACAATGTATGAAATTCAGTAGCCAATAGAGCAAATGGAGAAACTTTGCAAGGATGACAAAAACATGAACAAGTGACTTCACTGCTAGTCATAAACTATGTCTCCCGTGCCGAAAAGCAGAGGAGCCATTCTTCTATAGTATACTAGGAAGACTTGCCAAAAGCGATCACATCCCAGATTATAAAACCAATTTTATTGCATTTGTAAAAAAAATCAAAATTATACCACAAATGTTCTCCAACCACAATGGGATTATCAATTTCAGGAGGAAAATGGTTATAGACCTGGAAATAACACATTATTTTTAAATAATCCATAGGGCTCAAGAGAAATTCTCAGAGGAAGTGTATTTGTCTTTGAGGCTGCTGTAACTAACATATCATCATGATGATAAACAGTAATTTATTTTTTCACAGTTATAGATATCTAAGATCAAGATGCCATCAGATTTAGGTCCTGTTAATAGTGAATTGACTTGCAGGTACCCGCCTTCCTAAGGAGAGAGCTCTGGTATCTCTTCCTTAAATTTTTTGTCAGTAGTGGGATTTGAACTCAGGGCTCCTGTGCTTCATAAGCAAGGCACTCTACCACCTGTGCCATTCCACTAGCCCTCTTTCTTTTTATATCAGGATGCTTATCTCATTGTGGGGACTCCACTCTCATGACCATGTCTACATTTAATCATTCCCTCATAGAGAGGCCTTCTTCTCCATTATTGTGACACTGTTGCTTTAACAGATGAAGCAGGGGGAGGGGGTACAAACATTCAGCCCATTAACAAGCAGTTAGAACATAAATGAAAATAAAAATATATCAAAAATATATGGTTACGCCATTAAAACAATGGTTGGAAGAACATTGGTATTACTACGCGCATGTGTTCATTCAAAAGAGAACATTGAAATCAGTAAAAGAAGCTGCCATGTTAGCAAAAAAAAATAAAAGGACTGTGGAGGGAAAGAGTGATGTAAACCAAAGCAACCAGAGGAAAGTCAACTTAACAATAAGAGCAGATAAATGAAATTGAAAGGGAAAGATCAGAAAAATGAATAAACAAAAATAAGTCATTTGAGAGGACTGACAAACCTGATAATCCTCTGCAAGACTGACTGCACAAATGTATTTGGACCAGGGTAGAGAGCTTGAGGTCTTCAGATTTTGTGACCTTAGATCTTCAGACTTTATGTCTTTAACTCTCTACTTCCATCTAATGTCAGAGTATGGACAATGCAGATAGTTCCTTCTAAAAATGCTCAGAATTTGTTAAGAGTTGAATTACCGTTCCTGACACAGAAGCAACAAAGCCTTTGGTAACATCCCCATTTGAGTCAGAGGGCTGAATCACAAGCTAATCAATCCCTCACACAGGAAGCATAACATGTTCAGAAACCTCATCTCAATTCTTGGTGGTGTCTTTATTGGAGCTCTCTGCAGTTGCAGATTCTCTCTCTCCCTCTTCCTCTCCCTCTCCCTCTGGCTCTCCCTCTCGCTCTCCCTTTCCCTCTCCCTCCCTCCCTCCCTCCCTCCCTCCCTCCCTCCCTCTCTCTCTCTCTCTCTCTCTCTCTCTCTCTCTCTCCCTCTCTCTCTCTCTCTCTCTCTCTCCTCTTTCCAGGATCTGTATCCTTTCTTGTGTCTCAAAACATGATCTCAACAACTGCACTCAAATCAGGCCAAATGGAGAAAAGAAAATCTATTTGGCTAAGACAACTATTCATTGAAAGAAAGTTTCCAACTCCCCTGGATGTGTTCTTAAATCTGTCCATCTAACAGCAATTCCATCTGATAAGAAATTTTAAAAAATAAACTTCAGTTGTTTAGTAATTCTGTTGAGCCATGCCCTCAAGGAGATTGGAACTAAAGTGGAAAGACGCAAAACAAATACACCAAACAGCAGAAAATCTATCACTGAAAGCATGCCTGTGGTACCAGCTGTGAAAACCAGAGAATTTTACAGACAGGGGGCCATCGGTGAGAGATGGTATGGGTTTCTTCGCACGTCAGGTTGTACCTTGTGGAAGAAAACACAAGGTGCTCAGAAAACAGCCCCGTAGACACACTATCCAAGAAACAGGAGGAACATAGGTACAGAAGACCACTTGCAATGTGGTCTGAGACTCTTGTCACCAAGCTGAGTCCAAACATAAGACCTGGGAAAGTGGAGCAAAGACAGGACAGACGTGAGAGGAGTTGGTGGCCTGCAGAGGCAGTGAATGTGCAGAAATGCACATTAGGCTGGCGGACAAGAGCACCTGGCCCCAGGCAGGCCACCAGAAATAAAAGAGGAGCATAAAATATTGAAAACACGATTGCAATGACTGCACTTAGTGACTGGGTGGAGGAAAGGGGAGGGGCAGAAGACGCACAAGGACTTGAATTTCCAAAATGCAACTAGAGAAGAGCAAAAACAAAGAAACTAGAAACTAATTGTGGAAGAAATAAGAGGATGAACATTAACTCTGAGGGAATGGTGACACCCTAAATTGATGATCATTTCAACACAGATTAGAGTTCAACAATAGTTCTAAATTTCTGAATGTTTGTGTATGAACCCAATAAACTGTGTGTATATGTCTTTCCCTCTTCCTCTCCTCCTCCCCCTCTCCCTCTTCCTCTCTGTTTGTCTCTCTTTATCTCTCTTTCTCTCATCTTTCCCCTCTCCCTCTCCCTTGGTATCTTTCCCCTCTCTTTCTCCTCTCTCTCTTTGTTTTTCTTTCTGTCTCTCTCTCCCTCAATCTCTCTTCCTCCTCTCCTCTCTGCTTCTATCCTCTGCCTTCTCTGTGGCTCTGTGTGTGTCTCTGTCTCTCTTTCTCACAGACACAGACATACACAAATGAAATATTAAGGAGAAGCAATCATGAGAGAACAGAGTTAATCATCTCCAGTGAGTTTATGAAGGAGGAAGCAAAAAGATGAACTAGTGCAGGAAGCAAAGGAACAATCTGAGAAAACAGAAAAAAAATTAAAAAACTTTTGAAAAGACTAAGCTAACCAATGATACCACCTGCTGTAAGAAAGTAATCAGCTCTGTAGGTTGAGTTACCTACGAGTTTCCAAGGACCAGTAAATTATTCAGATGTATTTTTTCTCATTAGAAAAATAAAACAATTTTCTTCTGAGAGACAACTTCTCATGAAAATGTATGACAGCTAAAAAGGAAGTTGCATACATTTTTCATAAAATTCAGGTAATTATATCTTTTGTCTGTAAACTTCTGGGAAATATAGATACTTTATTCATCCCAGTCTCTATATTTTAAAGTTCTAAAGAAACTTATATTTCTCTTCTAACTTATTCTTACTAAGGATTAGGAAATAGAGGTCCAAGATCATCCACAGAGCTGTTGGAAGAGCTAGAACAAGAACCCGGCTCTTGGCTGGGCATCGGATTACATGTCTGTAATCCTAGCTACTTAGGAGGCTAAGATCTGAGGATTGTGGTTCACAGCTAGCCCAGACAGGAAACTCTGTGAGACTCTTATCTACAAAAAACTACAGAAAATGGAAAGTGGTGCTGTGGTTCAAGTGGTAGAGCGCTCGCCTTGAGCTAAAGAGCTGAGGGACAGTGTCCAGGCTCAAAGTTCAAGCCCCATGACTGACCAAAAAAAAAAAAAAAAAAGAAGAAGAAAGAAAGAACTTGGCTTCTTAGAGGCCCCAGTTCTGGGGCTCTATAGAAGACTATTCTGCCATAGATGGCACTCTTTGCAAAGCATGGTTCTCATGAATAATTCCGTGCATTTGTGTAGATGTCTGGTCTTGGAATTATATTGATAAAAAGCCCTTTTAGGGAAAAAAATATTGCTCCAGGAAAAGGACACAGGCTACCACACTTCAAAGTAACTCACTTTACTAGAATAATATTTATTTTGAATAATCAATGAGTCCATAAGTGATCGTCATATGGTACGATGATAATTTTGGCCTCAGAAAGTCCTCATATTTAGAGCTATTTAGTTAGTTGAATATTATTAACAGAATCGCTGAACCATGTAAGCTAGTATTATTGCTAAACCTAGAAAACATTATGATTTTTAATCCATAAATGACTTTTGCCCAAACCTCATTTGCAAGATTGAAGAGAATAAAATGAAAAACAAAATAACATGTGACTTTATACTTTCCCACTGACCTGGCTTTTTGGCAAATATAAACTTACTGATTTCTTGGAAGTTGTTCATAGCCATAGTAGTATTGTTTTTCTTCATAGTCTCTGCAAGAGAGCAAAAGGTATTTTTCTTCTTCCTTCTTGAGAAGACACAAGTTTTCATGTATCGTAAGTATGCATATTATATTTACATCAATACTTAAGAAACGGAGAGTGATATTTCTCTGAAAATATATCCATTCAGTCTGAATACAGACCAAGGGTTTTTTTTGTCAGTTTGTGGGGCCTGAACTCTGGGCCTGGGCGCTGTCCCTCAGCTCTTCAGCTCACAGATAGCACTCTACCACTTGAGCCACAGTGCCACTTCTGGCTTTTTCTGTTTATGGGGTAATTAATCAAACCCAGGGTCTCATGCATGGAAGGCAAGAACTCTACCACTGACCCACCTTCCCAGCCCCCAGACCACGATATTTTGCTCTTAATTCCATGCTTTGCCTAATTTACACAGTACCTACATTTTTTGAGGTTACTGTAGCAAATAAATATTCTGTGGGATGGGAAGAAGGGGTCCTTTATTAATAAAATGGATCCCACTGAGAAGCCAGGCTTCATGTCTTTGCCTAATCATTGCTGGCCACTTTTTTTTTATAATTTTTATTATCTTTAAGTAGTTGCACAAATGGGTTGTAATTCAACATTTCAGTTTGTGAGTACAATAGTGCCATTTGCCTGCAACAAAGAGGTGTCACTTAGAAATGGGGAGGGGGCTTAGAATTTGTGTGTTATAGAAGAAGCAAAATCATTTAAGAAAGGTTTGCCCTTCTAAGTTCATTTCTCATCAAGGAGAAGAAAATTTCCTTTGAGTTATGTATCAGATAAAAATTGGATTTAGGAATCTGTCAACATGGCAGAAAGCATCAATTACAGGGTTGTGACAAGTAATAGAATTACGTTCTGTTGTAATGGCATGGCATACATAACTGGTATTGTCACTCTTGTTGGTTGGTTCTATCATGCATTTCCTAAATCTTACTCATTTTCCTATGAGGCTGCAATTCTGGTGGAATCACTGTCAAGCATATAGTCTGTTATGAACCAAAACATCATCCTCTGCTTCATGCTTATAGTCTTGTAGTCAAAGAAGAAATAATCAACAGTGAAATTTCAGATTGTTTACAAATTATTTACAACAAAACTTATATCTATATCTATACCTATATATAATTTGTGAGAAAGACTAGAGACTAATTCACAGCTATAAGTTTCTCTCCTGTAAATCTGCACCCAAAATTGAGAAGTTAAAATCAGTTTACGCCATTAAAGATATCCTGTAGAACATCTAAGTCATGTCCATGGGCCAGAATACTCTGAGCATTTTTTAGGAGATAATTTTATTAGGACTGAAAGAATACATGTTCAAAATATATTAAGAAACCAAGGCATATAATATCCTAATACAGAATACATTCATTTACGTCCCCTTTTTCCCATCTTTTTTTCCCTTTTCTTTGTCAAGTGAAATGTGTGTGTGAATGCCTAGATCATCTTGAAGTAGAAGCAAAAAACTGAAAGTAAGTAGAGGAGAATGAAAGGCCAAGAATGAGAAGATAACTTACATTTTACCATATTACACTTTGTAAGTTATCAAGTGTTTATTGTGTCAATGTATTATGGAGAATGTATCATTGACTCAAATATAGAAATCTTAAATAAAAATGGTCATGTTTTTAAAAGAGCCATACCTAAGAATTCATTAAAAAATTCATTCAAAGACAAAGTTATTCCTGGTTCTTCTTGCTCTTCACATCTCCTCACCCACCTGCAAGACTCTGTCCCTGTGATTTCATTCACCATGTCCTCATGGCTTCACTTTCCAATCTGAAAGTTTCTATGTTTGTGATTCATATTTTCTTCTTTTCCTTGGATTCCCACTCATACTTTTAGATTTAAAGTCAGTATTTATTTGCCTATCAAAGAATATTCTTTAATGAAATCTGAGTAATTTTCAAAGCCTTGATCTTTTCTCATTCACCCTGACATCTCCTTCTGAGAATTTTAAATGCTCTCTAAATTAGTCCAGCTTTATCCAGTATTGCTTAAATCTTCCTGAGTCACAGCTCCATGTGAACAACTTAATCCCAATGAAAGTAATATACTAATGACCTGACTATCCATAATTGTTTGGAAGGTATATCTAACCCCATACATTGACTAATAAAAATTACCAAACCATAAGAAGTATTTCAGGAATATGACAACTTAGGAAAGCAATATTTCTTGTGGTGTGAATCATCAATCTTTGTGCTTTGTTCTTTTTTCCACAGCTTCTATTCACATTTTTATTTCATATTCTCTGCACACCTGAGCCTCCATCAGCTTCAGGGGAGGTCATTTCTCTTAGCTATTGGTTCCCCAAAATTCAACTCCAGCTTCAATTCCTAGTGGAAATGGTTCAGAAGTTGACATGTCTCAACCACTTTGAGGTTATTAACAGTAGACACCCCGAGGAGTTGAATAACCATACTGCTTGACTTTCCTGTGTAAAATGTAAAGGCAATTTCCTTTCCTTGCACAAATTTTGAATGATGATAGCTTCTATGTGCAAAGTTGAGCTGAGTTCTTATGTTTAATGCTGAAATAATTATAGCTCACCTTTCTAATAAAGTCTTCTAATAAATCCATTCCAAAGCTACCATTCTCTACCTAGCCTTTACCTTTTGACTTTTTGGTTTCTAGATACTATTTCTTTTAGTAGTCTGAATGAGGAAAAAAGGAAATACCAAAGTATAAGAAATTCTTTTCTCAGATCACAGGGCTAACGTAGGTTCCGGGGATGTGGACTTCTTTTCTCAGATCACAGGGCCAACGTAGGTTCCGGGGATGTGGACTCATTTGGATTGTGAACAGCAACCTTCTTGATATCTCATCATATGGCAAAAAACCCCAAAAATATAGATAGTCCTTTTTGAAAGAGCACTAAGCATACTCAGGAGGACCCCAACTTTAATCACCTAATCAACCTACCAGAACCCCAACAATGTCTAATACTATGATATTGGGGCCTAGGATTTTAACGTGTGAATGCAGGGGTCATAAACCGGCAGTCTATATATAGCATCATCAGAACAAAATCATTCTTCCATAGTTAATATATCTCTTCTTAAAGGTAACTAGAGCCCTTCTGATTATATGAGATGGAAATGTGAGTTTATAAAGCTAGCCTCCCCCAAAATGACTCAAACCTCCTAAAACAATCTTGGAACAAACACACTCAGAACAAACCCTCCTATCTACCATAAGCACCTGCTTCTTAAACCTGTCAGACATAGTTCATGTCTACCCTTCATGGCCCCAGAGCTCAGGGAGAAGAGCTTTTATGCCCACTTGTCATCAGATATTACTAACCCCAGTGAACCAAACTTGACGTTGCTTCTGCTTCACAGGCTAAGCCTGTCATCCTCTCCTCTCTGTTCCAGTTCATTCCAGATATGACATTTAATGAAAAAATCTATAGGACAATGGACATGAACTAAACAGGGTTGATCCCAAAGGAACATACAGGTTTGAAAGACCTCCCTCAAATGAATAAACAAAGAATAATTTGAAAAAATAACAATGATACTAATTTAACACAGATTTTTATAAGCGCATGTTATTTATGTAAGCATAGATTATTGGCCTCACTCTCTCACTGCATTATATAATATTTTGTTCAGAAATCACAAAAAAATTCTAATATACTTTTTTAACAGGATCAAAACCCAATCACCATTTTTGAAGCCGTGGACATAATGTATTTTCCCTGCATCATCTGTAAACCCTAAATATAATGCTAGAGAGAGAATAAGCACTTCTTTATTGGATTTATTTTGTGATACATCATTTTCCTGAGTTCTAATTTAAACAGACCTATGATGGTATTTCCTAAGGCCACATTAAGTTTTCACATCATTGGCCAAAATAACTGGGAGAACAACTGAATGGAGGAAAGGTTTATCTTGGCTCACAGTCTCACGCGGCCCATGGGTTGCTTGGCCCTCTGGGATTGGGCAGAACATCAGGTGGGAGAATAACATGGAGTAGCTTCTTCACCTCTTGGCTGACAGGATGTTTTAGAGTAATACTGGAATGATCCCAGGGACAAAATATCCCAAGGTCCCCTCCTCAGCCCATCCACTCCCAGAAGTTTCCAGAGCCTGCCCAAATACGTCCTCTGAACATGCTGGGAAGCTGTTAGCTTGGAACTAATATATAACACAGGAGCCTGTGGGGAATGTTTCATGTTCAAACCATAAAGGAGCTCCCACGACAAAATGCCACAGCCCTGGGGTTAAGACCTAGAAATTTACTTTCTCACGATTCTGAAGCCTTGAAGTGGCAGATGGAGGTGTGGAAGGATTTGGTCTCTACAGAGTGCCCTGTAGTTCTGCCTTATAGAGTACCCTCCTTTGTTAAATCCTCTGGTGGTGATTTCCTTTTCCACACATCTGTCTGTGTCTCAGTCTCCTCTTCCTATGAGAACATTAGTCATTGTTGACTCCATCTTCCTTAATTACCTTTGGAAATTTTCAAGACAAGAAATGTGTAAAAATGTGGTCAAGTCGCATGATTTAGTTCATAACATTGACTGAAAATACTTTACAGTTTCATGATAATATTTCATGGGATAGGACTAGGTGACAATTTACATTGAGGTTATTTTCACACATTTTTAACTGAATGTGCTATGGAATGGAGGTTGGAATCCAACACCTCTCATTAGTTAGGCTGGCATGATCCCACAGAACCAGCCCAAACCCCCTGAGCTGTTCTGTATTGCTATTTTGTAAGAACATTTCCATGTAGATAAATTTCTGTAAACTATTTATTTAGGAAGGTCTCAATATTGTAATTCCAGTCCTTGGGATGTTGAGGCAGAGAGCTGTACACACAGCAAGACCTAGTCTCAAAAAACAATCTAAGACATCCCAATAATTCTGCTTCTTATATTGGTGCAATTCTGCACTGACCTCTCTAAGACTGACTCCTGTCTTGGCCTATGACATTTAAATCTTAACAGACATGAACAAATGTGACATGAACAGGGTCTTCAAAATCACTTCTGCATTGGAACTTGTCTTTTCAATCTTCTCAGATTCGATTCAATCACATGATTAAGCACAGAATTCTGAATGATGATAAGTGCATGGTCCAGCTGCCTCTGACAAGCATCTAATGGCCAACCAACACCTAGAAGCAGAACCAGCCAGTGTCACTGCATTTTTATGAGTAAGCTTTACCATGATCAGCACAAGACTGCCCAGCAACCCAGCCCAACCTGCCAACTCATTGGATCCTGAGCTACATTAATGGCGATGCTCTTATTCAACTAAAACAGTTTGGCTTTAGGTAGGTTTGAACTCAGGACCTCACACTTGTTAGGTAGAAGCTCTACTGGAGCAACCAAATTTTGTAGCAATCTATGATGCATCAAGACCTTACCAGTAAAATTATGTATCACAATGTACAATGAAAATCAACAAAGATAGGAACTTCAAGGTATATTACTTTAAACTCAAATGAATAAAATTAATATGTGTGTGTTCAACCATGTGCAACAGAGTTGGCAACAATCTTCAGAAATTAAAAAAAAAACTCCAAAACTCAAGAGATAGGACAATATATATGAGTATGTGCCAGCAGAAGAACATTGGCAAAGTTACATCAGAATGACTCAAAAAATAATAAGGGCCTAAGTCACAGTGGCTGGAGTGAAATATGACCACAAGTTATAGGATTCCCTTAGGACTGAGATAAATTTACACTAATTTGGTAAAGGCTAATAAAGTTAATGCTCAATAATCTGAATCATAAACTATATAAAAGGATGATATGATAGCATTTTCAGTCATAAGAAGGTGACCGAAAAAGTGTGGCTATAATAGGACCTGGCCAAATGAGCTTTAAGTGATAATGAAAACAATTTGTCAGGATGAGGAGCAAGTGAATTAAAAACTATGAAATGAAGCAAAGAAAAGAATGGAAGAAAGTTCAGTTTTGACTATCAGCTGCATTAGGAGAGGAAGGGGTGAGGAGTGGCAGGAGATTTGGGAATATTGAAGACTGTGGGCTCTTTGCTGATGATTCAGTTTTGCCAGGCCAGCAATCACCTATGAAAAGCCCAATCCAGCAGCTCTAAGGGGAAGGCTAATTGTTCATTGCTAATTCGCCTCCACTAGATAAATTAGTCAGTCTGCTCCAGTAGAAGATAGTGGCACTAAAGCTCAATTCAGAGTCCTATGGCCAGATGGGACATCTCCCTGGGGAGGCACTCAGAGCATAGTCCCACCTGAGACCGTGCACCAGGAAACAGAAGAGATGAGGGAACCAAAGGTTCAGCGATGAAAGAGCAGAAGAACAGCACGCAGGCTTATCCGTGAGTGCAATCCTATAATATGCTGTCTAAACTGAAGTGATTTTGAGAGCATAAAATGCACCATTAATGGTCATGCTAAAGGTACAGGTTCAAACTTAAACTGTCCTAAAGCTGGAGGAGTCATGATTTCACAGGTTCATATGTAAGCACACATCACCATCAAAGAAAACAAGGGGGAAAATACTGTAAGTGTAAGAAGATCATGAGGAAGTGAGAAGAAGACTTTGAGTCAGTCTTGAATCATGTTTTGGGGGAAGCATAGGAGTCCCACAGCCCCACAAGCTCTGGAGAGCCACCACTACATCCAGAAGAAGAGATGCATTCTGGGAACTCTCTCTTGCTTATGAAACAAGGCTGAATAGATAGTGACAATGCTCCTAGTACAGTATTGAAGAAAGTAATGGAATCTATTGAGGGCATAATATCCATTTTATCTTCTAAGTGTTGGAGAGCCAACTCTACTAACTGCTGTGATGGACAAGACGGAGCATATATTTTAGTGGAAAACATCCAGCAAGTACAAAAGCATATGTATATGACTATAAGTACATAATAAGAATCTGCATTTATAGTCATAGTAAAAGCTAAAAGGACTACAAGGCTATCACAGACAATAGCTGTAGATAGTGAGTAAAACAATAAAGCAAGCCACAAAACTGGACACCAGTGGCTCATTCCTATAATCCTAATACTCAGAAAGCTGAGATCTGAGGATGAAGGTTTGAAACCAAATCTTTGGGAATTATATCTCCAGTTAATGAGCAAAAAGCTGAAACAGAGGGGTGGTTCAAGTGGTAGAGTGTCAGACATGAATGAAAAAGCTGAGCAAGAGGACAAAGACATGAGTTCAGCAAAAGAAAAAAAAGAGAAAAAGAGAGAGACAGAGAGACAGACACATACAGAGAGAGACAGAGAAGAAAAGAAAAAAGAAAAGGAAAGAGAAAAGAAGAAAATCTGGAGAAGATGACTTTTGAATTGAGGCTCAGAAATTAAACAGATTATACAAAGATCATGGAAAAAGAATATTCCAGACAGAAGTCATAGCTAATACATTCAGTCCTACAAGAGAAGCAATGTAGCTAACGCAAAAGGAGTAAAGTAATAGAAAATGAGAATGGGAGGGGTATGGGAGAGTATGGGGGGGGGGGAGATGGGAAGGGATAGGAAGGGGAAACCGAGGAGGAGGCAACAATGCTTGATAAGAAATGTACTCATTATCTTGCCCATGTAATTGTAACCCTTCTATATGTATTTTCATAATAAAATTTTTAAAAAATGAGAATAGAGATTTAGGAGTAGGGACACATATAACAGAGTATCTGTGGGTCTTATTTGGGAAGTAATTAAAGCCTCCCTCAAGAAAAAAAAAACATAATCCAAGATACCTTTAAATATAACCCCTTGGTTTATCCCTTAAGAGTAGGTTATAACCATAAATAAGGAGAATTTGGAAAATAGTCAGTGTTTTATTATTGTTGTTGTTGTTGTTGTTGTTGTGAAAATACCATACAGAGTGGTTACAATTACATGGGCAAGGTAATGAGTACACTTTTTATCAAGCATTGTTGCCTCCTCCTTTGTTTCCCCTTCCCATCCTAGTCAATGTTTTTATTAACAGTACATCACTGAAGAGATGACTGAGATTAATAAAGATGGTTGTGTTGTTTTGTTATGGTTCATATGTTGAGATTTTAAGAAAGGAAAGAATAAGGTCATTTTATAGGGCACTGGTGACTTACACCTATAATCCTAGCTAGTAGGGAGGCAGAGATCAGAAACCTAGTCATTTAAGGCCATCCAGACAAAAAGTTTGCTAGACTCCATCTGAATCAATAACCGGGACTGCCTGTTATTCCAGCTCTGCAGGAAGTATAAATAGGAGGATCACAGCTCAGGTCAGCCCAGCAAATAAAAGCAGGATCCTATCTCAAAAATAACCAGAGCAAATGGGGCTGGAAATGTGACTTAAGCTGTACAGAACCTGCCTAGTAAGTATGAAGAACTGCTTTCATACCCCAGTACTTCAGCCTCCCAAAAAGCCATTTTATTTAGTTGGCACAGTAAACAGAAGTTGAGGGAAATGGGTTTACTTCTATCTTGTAAATATTAAATTTTATATAACTACTAAAAATCCAAATAAAGATATCAAAAAGTAGTTTAGACATGATTCTGAATCTCAAGAGCACAGCCAGGGGGAAAGATACAAATTTCAGAATTATCTAATAGAAATGTCATTAAACCAATGTACTTAATGAGATTAGTTAGAGAGAAAGAGCGAATAGAGAAGAGTCAATTGTGCGGCACTCTGAAATTTAGTATGTATTAAAAGAGTCAATCCAGGCATCTAAGAGAACGCAACCAATGAAATAGAAAGAAACATCTAGTGCCTAGAAGCCAAGAAAAGGTGATGATTTTGTAAAGAGGGAGCAGTCAGCTACATCTACATGCTGCAGAGTGACTGAGCAAGAACAGTGCAGAGAAGCAATCTCTGGATTTTTCAAACTAAAGATTAATAACCCTGACATGAACGGCTCCACTAGCATGTGGGGGACATATGCTTCTCTGTAGCAGGCTGGGAAGAGTAAATAATTGGAGAATAAAACTTCATGGGTTTCCAGAAGTGTTGCTGTGCTTCTTATCTACTGCTATTGATTTGTTTGAGATAAATATTTGTACTCAGAGCCCAATCCCAGAGTTTCATTTCCACAGGCTGTGGAGTAGCTTAATACAGAGCTGACTCCTCAAGCCTAAATCTGGAACTAGCTACTGAGCTCCAAAAAGCTCTCCCTTTCTATCATAACCACTTATTTTATTGTGAACCAACACCTAGTAATTATATGCATATATGAGGTATGGTGTAATACTTTGAGTAATTTGATGCATATATAAATGTAAGATGAGGAAACCAGGTTCACTAGAATTACCATCTCTTTAAACAGCCCTCCTATCTGTGTTGGAAACCTTCAAATGCCTTTGTTCTAGTTCTTCATAAAGTATTAGCTTGTTGCGAACTGTCAGCTACTGTGCTGTTGACCATTAGAACTTGTGGCTCCTGGATAACTGTAATTTGGTATCTTCTATCCAGCCATCCTCTCTCTCCCCCTTCACTACACATCCTTATCTTCTGATGATTGCTATTTTTCTCTCTTCTTCTATCAGATCTGCATTTTCAGATTCCATATGTCAAGGTGACAATTGTATTTTATTTCACTTGACATAATATCCCCCAGCTCTTGTCATATTGCCGCAGATGATGTGATTTCATTCTTTTATTATGACTGAAGAATACCTTGGTATATATTCACATTTTCTATATCAGTTCACCCACTGATGGACACCTAGACATAGCCTGACTATTGTGAATAGTGAGGCAAAAAATGGGAGAATGCTGTATCTCTTTCATACACTGATTTCATTTGTTTTGGATATGCATCCTTTAATAAGATTGCTGGAACATATAGTAGTTTTTATTTTTAGTATTTTGAAGAGCTTCTATACTGTTAGTCATAGTAGTTGTAATTATTTACATTCTGACCAATATTGCATAAGATTTCTTTTTTCTCCACATCCTCACCAGCACTTATTTATTTAATCTTTGATCATAGCCATTCTAACTAAATTAAAGCCAGATCTCACTTTGGTTTTAATTTACATTTCCTTGAAAACTGGTGATGCAGAGCTCGTTCACTCTCTCTCTTTCTCTCTTTCTATATAAATGTGTGTGTGAGAGAGAGAGGCAGGGGGAGAGAGAGAGAATGTTCTGTTGAGAAGGGACTATTTGCTCAGTTTTAGGTATTTTTTTTTTGCTTTTTAGGTGCTGAAATTTTTTATTTAGTTTCTTATGTAATCTGGGTATTACTACTTTCTCAGTTTGATGCATAGTTGCAAATATTTCCTCTTACTCCATATTCTGGCACTTCATTCTGTTTTCCCCCCCTTTGCTGTATAAAGCTTTTTAGTTTGACACAATCCCATTTGCCTATTTTTGGGTTTGTTTTCTGTGCTTTTGGGGTTTTCTCAAAAGAATCATTGCCTATACCAATGTCATAGTGTTTCTGCTGTTTTCTTCCAGTGTTTTCATAGTTACATGATTTGCATTTAGATTTTTATCCATTTTGAGGTAATGTATGCATACAGTGAGAGATAAGGATTTCTGCACATAGAGATCTAGTTTTCTCAGCATAAGAGACTCTCTTTTCTCCAGTGTGTGCTTTCTGACAGCTGTGTCAAAAATTAGATGCATGAATTTATTTCTGGTTCCTTCTTTCTTTCTGTTGAAGACTACTTTTTAAATAGAAAGTACCTTAAACTTACATTGTTTTTGAAATCAAAGATTGGCAAATGATGGCCCCATGGATAAAACTCTGGCCCACCAGCTATTCTGTAAATAAAGTTTTATTGATACAAAGCATGTCCCTTAATGTCCATATTAGTTATGATTGCTCTCATATCACAAAGACAAGGTTGAGTAATTGTGACAGAACATGTGGCCCAAAAAGCTAAGATTACTTTTATTTGCTTTCTCCCTTTTTATAGAAAAATATTACCAATACTAATCTAGATTACAAGTCCCTATAATAAATATAGATTCTGGATAAATACTAACTCTGCATAGATAGAAACAAAAATGGAGAAAATTACAGGACTGAGTTCTCTGTGCTGGATTATGGGCCATACATCCAGCCTACCTATTTTTAGGCAAAGTCCACAACACTGTCACCAAGAGTGCTTGAGGACTCTCTACATGTAAACTTTCCCCTAATAAGTCCTATTTTATAACAGTAACCTTCTAATTATAGTGGCCTATGTCTAGGAACCATTTGTCACAAGAAAGACATTGGTAGAACTATTTTTCCCACATGGTATTGAGGCTTTCAAAGAAAATAATATGAGAAGTAAACTGTGAATTATCAGAGAATGCATTTTAGTTATGCATATGGTTAAATAGGTACAACCTACAGCCTTAGCTTTTTTCTAGGCCAGAATTTAATGTTCCAAAAACACACTTGGGTTTTGACTAGGGGTGTTGATTATAGCTGATGGGAAGAATTATTTGACAGGTCCTAGGCACTGAATTGTTTGCACTAGTTGGCACTATAAATGGTGATGATGCTTAGAGAGAGGACAATATGTACAGAATGTACTTCAGAATAATATAATGTCCCTAATTTGGTACCCAGATTATAGCTTTTCCTTAGTTTTCTAGTAGCTACAGACACAATAACTAGTTAACTACCAGCTCCACAACCAATATCTGGAACAGAGAAAATTTTATTAGCAAGGCCTTCTTTATCACTCCTCAAATCTAGTCTGGTTAATATGTAGTCCCAGCGTCCACACAGAGATTTAGTCTTAACAAAATAAACTAAAATTAAAAGAGCAGAAGAATAAAAGCCCTTGCCAAATCTAGAAGCACGATGAATTCATGAGAGAGACGTGCCTTGAATCTCTACAGACACAGTAGAGTATCCATGCTTCCTCTTTGTGGGACTTACAGGTTCCAAGTGTTCCCCAATATCGCCTATTGACTTAATTTTACTATCCTTGTTGAATGAAGAAGTTGGATATAAGCTTCTGCAATATTGTTCCCTCCTGGAAAATGGCACAGGAGCATCTATGTATAAAGATAAGTTGAGGGATGCTGGTGTCTCATGCCTGTAATCCTAGCTACTCAGGAAGTTGAGATCTGAGGATCCTGATGTGAAGCCAGCCCAGAAAGGAAAGGCAGTGAGAGTTTTATCCACAATTAACCACCTGAAAGGAAGAAGTGGAACTGTGGCTCAAATTGCTAGAACACTAAAATTGAGCAAAAAAGCTCAGGGACAATACCCAGGCCCTGAGTTCAAGCTCCATGATAGACAATAGATAGATAGATAGATAGATAGATAGATAGATAGATAGATAGATAGATAGATAGATAGATAGATAGATAGATAGATAAGTTCTGGAATTTTATTTTGTCAGTGACAATGTGAAGCATATAAAGCTCTTTATTCCAAAAGCTCAGAGCCAAGCTCACCTAAACTGTCATTTCCAAACTTAATCTTCTTCCACTATCCTTTCCATGATCATAATTTCTTCCAAATAGAGGGCCAATCTGGTAGAGAAGAAAAGAGAAGGATAGAATCATCTACTCCTGAGATTTTCCTTTCCTCAGCAACAGCCTCTGTAGTAAGTACTTTAGAAATTCAGAAGAAAGTATGCATCCTTGAATTTCACCTAGAGGTTATAAAATGCTCTGACAAAAAGCATATTATCACAATCAAGGAGAAGATAATTTGCTATTCCCATTGAAAGAATTTTAGCTTGAGATTGAAAAGGAAGATGAAATATTTTCAGTTAAAATGGAGAAAATATCAAGAGAGCAGACATTACTTCTTACATAAAAAGAAGATTAACAGTAGATGAAGTGTTCAGTAATTCAAAGAACACATTTAAAATACAAATCCTGTCTCTATTTTTGCAGATTGGCCAATGCCTAGAGTGTGGTTTGGGGAGAAAAACATGTCAAGGTGAACTTGATTCTTAGCAAAGATCAATTTTACCTTATAAATATCACTGAAACCTGGCAGTAGAGAATTCATTATGAGGAAAGTGATCAAAAGATGTACCTTGTTCAAAAGAAATCAATTCAGGAAAAACGGAAGCAGAGACACAAAGGGCGAGTGTTTTCCCTTACATATGGAAGCTAGACTTATAAATGCGTAAGCAAATATGTTGGGTGGTATGAAAGTGTATGCAAATACATAAACTGAAATAGGGAGAATTCAAATAGTGTAATCCTTTAGAAAGGCAAAGTCAATGTTCAGCATAATAAAACACCTGGAAATGGGTACTCAAAAGAGGTGGAATGGGTCACGGAGAAAGAGTAGACAAATAAAGAGGACAAATGAAAGAGGATATAGTCAAGAATCCAACATATATCCTACAAATTTAAGAAAATTTAAGGGATCCAGGTACTGGTGGCTTATGCTTGTAATCCTAGCTACTCAGGAAACTGAGATCTGAGGATGGCAGTTCAAAGCCAGCCCAGACAGAGAAGTCAATAAGACTCTTATCTCCAATAAACTACTCAGAAAAAGGCATAAGTGGCACTGTGACTCAAGTGGTAGAGTGCTAGCCTTCAGCAAAAGAAGCTTAGGGACAGCACCCAAGCCCAGAGTTAAGCCCCAGGACCAACAAAAAAAGAAAGCAAGGAAGGAAGGAAGGAAGGAAAAGAAAGAAAAGAAAAGTGAGGGGTATAGGGGAGGGATGGTTAAGCATGTTCATAAACCACTTAGTTAATTGGTAACCCCTTTGTACAACTACTTAGAGATAATTTTAAAAAGGAAGCGAAATAAAACAACAGTTTAGGAATCCTTAGAGTGTAAGGCTGCAAACAGGAGTACAACAATGCCTAGAAATTATGTGAGTGAACAAAAAGAGAGAGACAATTACAGAGAAACAATCCGACTGGGCAAGTTTCACTGTGAGTACATCTCCCTGGGAGTATATTTTTAAATGGAGAGCAGAACTCAACTTGAGTTCGGATAGACAAAGGACAGATGTTAGAAAGCATGAGAGTCATACTCCCCCTCCGCCCCCCCACCACCTGAGAAAAACAGTTAAAAGGAGAGGTTTCAGCCCATGATCAGATGACACCATGGCTTTAGGGCCCAAGGAGAGGAAGCACGTTATAGTGAAGACCACAGAGGTCAAAATGTTCACTTCCTGTCAGTCAGAAAGCAGAGACAAAGGTAAGGAACAAGGGCTCAGGAGAAGAACACACCGTAGTGGCCTACTTCCTTCAACTACATCCAGCCTTCAAAAGTATAATAACATACTCAAGGAATGACTCCATCCACAGATTCACCCTTTGTGAAGGGCAAGATCCTCAGGATCCAGTCACCTTGCAGTTGTTGGATTCAGCAGGCAGGGACCAAAGTTTCAACATATAAATCTTTTTTGCAGGTGTCGGGAATGGGAAAGGGGGGTGCAATAGTTTATATCCAGACTATAATAGGAAAAAATTGTAGTCTCTCTTGTTCTTTTGTTTCCATGAACTAACTTCTACTCCAAAAAGGTAAAAGTGTAAGGAAAATTCCTCTTTTCTATACCATTCATTTACTTTCTTTTTGTACTTTAATTTTTTTTTATTGTAAAGGTGACGTTCACAGAGGGGTTACAGTTACATAAGTCAGGTCATGGGTACATTTCTTTTTGAATAGTATCACCCCTCCCTCCCTCAGTTTCTCCCAGTTTTTCCCTTCCCGTCCTCCTATTTACTTGCTTACATGAGAAGTACAAACTGACTGATAGAACTTGAACTGTTAAGAACTAATTTACTATTTTAATTGGAACAAGGGAATCCTAGTAAAAATGAATGCTGATGTACTGGCCTCATCCATCTCCTTCTGTGTCTATTTCTCACATAAAAGTTTCAAGAATGGAGACTTCAGTTACTTCCACTTTAGAACTCTGTAGATAATATCAACAGCTCTATTTAAAGTTAATCAGAGTTCAAGGCACATAGCTTAGTTTGGTCTTGTCTTGATTTATTTTTATAGAAATCGAAACCCTACATTCTTTATGATCTAGAGTTCCTAGATTAGTAATAAATAAATCATAAATTACCTCTTTACCACTTGTGTGTGTGTGTGTGTGTGTGTGTATGTGTATGCTGGTACTGGGATTTGAACTCAAACTCAAATACTCTTGCTTGCCTTTTTCCACTCAAGGCTTATGGTCTATACTTGAGCTATACTCTCAGTTTTGCTTTTTTGGTTAAGTGGAGATAAGAGTCTCCTGGGTTATTCTGCCTGGGTTGGCTTTGTACTTCAATGTCAGATCTCACCCTCCAGAATAGCTCTGATCACAGGTGTGAGCCACCAGTGCCCAGCTCATCATCATTTTTAACCTGTCAGACATACTAGAACTCTCAAAATCTTCTAGATTCTTGCCTCCAATTTGTGCTCCTTGTATCTTGAGTGAAACCATGCTCCATTTTTTTCCAAGCCTAACTGCCCTGGCCCGAATGCTAACAGGCCAACAATGATTCTCCAAAGTACCCTTTCACAGAAGAAAAATTGCATCGTCACTCTAAACCCACAGCCAATTATGTTTCCTTCCTAGATCTCAAATTGAATTCCTCTTCTTGTCTCCATCTTTAAAATATGTCTTAACTCAGATTTAGATCAATCTCATCACAGTCACAGCCTTCTAAGTCCTCTTCTAGAGGAAAGACTTCAATTCTATATTTAAATGCTGCCAGGGTAGATTTAAAACTCAAATGTGTTCATGCTATTTCTGATGCAAAACCCCTCGATATAGCTCCCCATAGATAAGCCCAAATTGCAATGTCTGGTCTCTGATTACATCTAATATCCCACAATTTATTTTTACAAGTAAAACTTTAGTTACACCAGAAATGCAAGTGTTTATGTACCTCATGCTGTCTTTATGCATTTTATCTTTGCCCATGCTGTCTTCTTTACCTGGAGTGCCCTCTCTTCCCATTGCCATCTTTCTCTACTTGTCTGGCTGTTATTCACCCTTTAGGACTCAGCCCAAGCATTAGGCCAAACCAGACACCCTTCCTCAAAACCCCATTCAGGCCTCACTTGAATAAAGGGACCTTACTGTTGCCTTAATATGTATGTTCATCTCAACTGTATTTATACTGCAGTGCTTGTATACTATGCATATTGTCCATTTCCACAGACCAGGATGTCTTTGGGAATAAAGAAATTATTATTCATAGTCTGGAGGAGTATAGGCCATGACAACAGTATCAGTCCACAGTTAATGGCCTAAAAAATACTTCTTTAAATACTCCAAATATACAGAGCAAAATGATAATGCAGACACTTATAGTACCACCAATTAGAATCTATCATTATTCATTTCCAAAACTACTTCATCTCATTTCTGTACCCATCCACAACTCTTTCTTGTTTTTAATGAATTCCAAAGTAAATTGAAGAATGTAATATATTTCACTTTATATCTATCAGTATGAATATTGTGAAGTATAAAGTTAATTAGTTGCTTATATTATTTTTCTTTTGAGACAAGATTTACATATATTGTAATGCATAAGTATTTCATATGAACATAATACATTTAACAAATATATATATATATATATTATAATAGGGATGCCAACATATTCCTCCTTTGAACTGTGATTACATCTTTGTCAAAAAGCAGTTGACTGTACTTAGGATGTTTTAAGAGCTCTCAATTCCATTATATTGATCTATTTGTATAGTCTTTCACCAATACCAATCTGCCTAGTTACCCTACCTACACAGTATATTTTGAAATTGGTTGTTTCTGAAACCTTTTCTTTCCAGTATAAAAACTGTTTTCAAAACTGGCTGAGATTGGATGGTTTCCCTCATTTGGTGCTAGCTAGAATATGCCTATAAATCTGTAAGTAAACACACTGGGTGGTAAGCAAGGGGTTGCAAATGAATTAACTGAAGTGCGATAAACTCTATGGAGAGCCCAAATAGTAAAATCCTTTAAAAAGACTAAATCAAAGCCCAAGTACCAGGAAATAGGTACTTGCAAGAGAGGAGGGTAGAGTCAAGGGGAAAGGGGTAAGAAAAATGAAGAGGCAAAGAGGGGAGAATGCAGGCAAGAATTCATTTATAGGGGCTGGGAAGGTGGCTCAGTGGTAGAGCACTTGCCTTGCATGCATGAGGCTCTGGGTTCGATTACCCCAGCACCACATAAGCAAAAAAAAAGAAAAAAGCTGGAAGTGGTGCTGTGGCTCAAGTGGTAGAGCGCTAGCCTTGAGCTGAAGAGCTGAGGGACAGCGCCCAGGCCCAGAGTTCAGGCCCCACGACCAGACCCCCCCCAAAAAAATTCGTTGTATATACCACAGCATTGAGAAGTATAAGGGAAGGGGTGGGCCGAAGCAGGGAGAAGATGTTGAAGGGGTGACACAGATCGAGATGCATTGTACACATACACTGCTCTGTTAAATTGCAAAAGGAAAATCAATACATATGCTAAAATCAAGACAAGCAAGGGAAGGGATGGGATAGGAGGGGGTGAGAATGTTCAAAGGGCAACATTGATCAAGGTGCAGTTTGTATTCACAAACTGCTTCATTGATGGCAACTCTTGGTACACTACTTCAAGATAAGAAAAATATTTTTGTTAACTAGCTGGAATCAAGTCTACTAGAAAGTAAATATTCTTGGTTTTTTTTCTTGTTTTTTATTGTAAAAATACTGTACAGAGGGGTTACAGTTACATGAGTAAGGTAATGAGTACATTTCCTATCAAGCATGGTTATCTCCTCCTTTGTTTTTCCCCTACCAACCCTTACTTCCCCACCTCCCCAACTCCTCCCTCCCCCCACCCCTGCAAAGTTGTAAAGTTCGTTTTCAACATAGTGTCTTGTAACTCATTGTTACAATGGGTCAAACTACATCCTTATTTAAGCATTTTGTTATTCCCTTTCCCCTCCCCAAATTATAAAAATGTATATACAAGATGTATATACAAGGGTACTGGAATCAAATACAGTGAAAACTGGGGTTATACCATGGGGGAAGAACATACAAATGAAACAAAAAAAAAATCACATTGCACATTATAATTAAAAACAATAGCAAGAAAGAAAAAAACCACTTGTGTCCCTATCGTGGGGTTCATTTCACTTAACATCATTTTATATGGTCAAATGTGCATAGCTTTTGAACTCTTCTCTTGAAAGTTATATTATGTGTGTGGTAAAATAAAAAAGTAGTTGGTTAACATTTTTCCCTTCCAGTCTTTAAACATATTTTTCTGATGTAATCTGTTTTTTTTCTCATAAGAAATCAATAATGATTAAAATTGTCTTTTTCTTTATATAATATGTTTATTTTATCTATCTACATTCATTATTTCTGTTAAATGTTGATTTCTGCTGTTTAACTATATTTTGCTATGAAGAATTTTCTTCATAGATAATAGCTAAATAGATGAGAGGTACTGTGTAGATAGATATTGTCTAAATGGATGATAGAAATATAGATCAATAATATTTAGATTTTTAGATATTTAGATTTTTTTCATTAACTTCTCTACTTAATCAGTCTATTGCTCCCTAAAGTAAAAAATCTCAACCACCGTTTCTATTCTTATCATTGTAGCTAAGCTAGAACTGTGGTAAATGCTGTCATGTTTTTGCACAGGGCTCCTATTCTCTATGAATTTGTATTTTCTTTTTGATCTTTATATCCAATCATTTCTATTCATGTTTTTAACTTCACGGACTCTCTCTCTTTAGTGAAGCCTATTCAGTGAAATTTTGAATTTGTTTATTTGTTTATTTATTTATTTATGTTTTATGTATTTTTGCTGGTCCTGGGACTTGAAATCAGGGCCTTGGTACTATTCCTGAACCTGAGCCTGTCTGTGCCCAGTGCCACTTCTGGCTATTTCTGAGTAGTTTATTGGAGATAAGAGTCTCACAGATTTTCCTGCATGTGTTAGTTTCAAACCATGCTCCTCGGAGCTCATACACCTGAGTAACTAGGATTATAGGTGTGAGCCACCAGTGCCCAACTTGAATTTTAAATACCATATTTTCAACTGTAGATTTTTTTATTAAAATTTTAAGTATTTTTCTTATTTCTCTGATACAACTGGCTTTTTAAAAATTCATTCTGAGTATTTTTTTCATATTCTTCCATATCATTATAGCATATACATTACAATTCTTATTTCTTTGAGGCTGCTCTTCATTTACTTTTTGTTGGGGGGGGGGTCCGATCATGGGGCCTGAACTCTGGGCCTAAGCACTGTCCCTTGGCTCTTCAGCTCAAGGCTAGCGCTCTACCACTTGAGCCACAGCACCACTTCCGGCTTTTTTCTTTTTGCTTATGTGGTGCTGAGGAATCGAACCCAGGGCCTCAGGCGTGCAAGGCAAGTGCTCTACCACTGAGCTACCTTCCCAGCCCCTACTCTTTCTCTTAAGATTGAAATTTCTTGCTTTTTCTTTGTAGGCTGTGGTTCACTGGGTTCTGTTTTATTCCTCTAAGGTGTATTTGTATTGTTAAATTTGTTTATGTAAGTGAGCAATTAGTATGACAGGCTTTAAATTTCAGATTCAGCTTCTTGGATAACTGTCCATTTGATTTTTAAGAAAGCCACAGTCTGCTCAAATATTTATGATTCAGGGCTCAGTCGGATAGTTGGACAAATAGCTACAGACAAGTGTAGACTCCTTCACTCTCATTTCATCCCTTTACAGAGTCTGAATCATACAGAACTTTGTTCTCTGCTTCTTCAAACTACAAATCATTCAGGGTTTCTATCATAGTTTCAGATTTGACATCTATACAGAGCAAATTCGAGTCTTTATTCAGTTTATAGCCTGGAAAATGGGAGCTCACTCACTGTCCTCCTCTTCTAGCAACTGCTCTTTTCACTCCTGATCTGTGTTCTGTTTCTCTCCATTACCGCTAGCCAATGTTTGTGTTACTTGTTTATCTCCTGTTTTTATTTGTTATCTGCAGAAGAATCGGTAGGACAGGAACTTACTCAGATTTGGGGGGGATAACTTACAGGATATAATCAAATGAAAATTCCCTTCTGTTCCCTCAAGATGAGGATTTTCGTTTGTTTATTTACTGTATTAAATATATCTAAGTGCCAAGTATTACATATTTTTAGTAGGCAGGAAAAATTCTCTGAATAAATTAGCAGATGGATCATTATTATTCCCCTGGCTTATATACAATCAGCACGTACATTTCACGTGGACCTTCGCTGACTTTCTAAGAAATTAAGTACATACTGAGAAGAAATATAACCAAATGTAGTCATGGAATTTAGTATGCACTGTGTGGAAAAGGTACTATGTAATTTGTGGGCAGGGATAGGAGGGGAAAACTGGGGAAAGATGAAGGAAGGGGTGACATTGTCCAGAAAGATTTGTACTCACTACCTCACTTACAAAATGGTAACCACTCTGGATATCACCTTAATAAAAACAATAAATTATATTTTTAAAAAACAGAAGCATAACTCCCAAATCTCTTTACAGATAACAACTGTTAGCATTTCACCATAATTACTTTATCTGTATTTTAAAATTAGAATCCAAGAATTAGATATAAAGAATACCCCCCTCAATATATTAATATTTTCCTTAACGTTGGACTCCTATGTATAGCTCTTCTTATTTTGATTTTAAAGAATCCTTTATGGAGATGTGGCCAAGAGGGAATGCTACTATACTGTTGGTGGAAATGTAAATGGGTTCAACTACTCTGGAAAGCAATATAGAGGCTCCTCAAAAGAGCTCCCCTGTGATCCAGCAATCCCACTCCTGAGCATTTACCCAAATGATCACAAACAAGACCACACTAAAGCTAAAGAATCCTTTTAATTGTTTTAATTTCCTAAAAGTAAGAATGGAACAAAAGCACAGGTGGTGATAAGTAGTACTGCTAAGAGAGTTCAGTAGGCAAACAAGTTGGGAAAATAATGTACTAAAAAGAACCATATGGTAAGTCTTCTTGGCACTAATCTATGCTATAAATCATAAGCAGAGCAGATAGGACATAATTAATACTTCCAAACATGTCTGGCTTTGGAGTATTTATCTTGAAATATCTCAGGGGAGCTACTTTTCCTTGCAACACACTTCAGCAGGTACTGAGATGATATAGACCTGTATTTTTGGTGCAATAATCTAAGCATTGCAAGCTATCATCTGATCAAATGGATCAGCACCCTATCACATTAGTCCTCCCAATGGACTATTCGTTCCTTCTCCATTTCATTTCTACCTTTCTATTACATTTCTCTTAAGTAGAGTCAGCCATCATCCTCTGTTATTTACATGTTGATCCAAACATAAAAGAGAATAAAACAGCAGAGTAAAGGAGTGATTAAGAACCTGGAGATATAAAAAGGCAATTGCTTGCACAAGGATTTGCCCAGCATACAGAGCTTTCTTTCATGATTAAATTCTTTTGAAATCCTAAATCAAAGGCATAGCCTATCAGAGAGCTAGGAAGTCCATAATAAGGGGGAGAAAAATGTCACTGATGAGAGCCATCATGGTATTATACTGAGTGCTTTTGACAGCATCTGCTACCTAAGCACATGCAGGAAACTGCAAGACTGGTGAACAAATTTCCTTTATATACACAATTCTACAATGAAGTACCCAGTGAGAAAGAGGGAAAGAAAAAGGAAGAAAGCAAGCACAGTTGGCAAAGTTAAAGCAAGCAGGATGAATGCTTCCACACCATGCTCAGTATTGTCAGCAACCTGGGGGGGGGGAGGGGGGACTGGGTGGAAACCATGGTTTTCATTTAGTCCTTTCAGAACTCGATTAATTTTGTTTCTACTTGGCTGAGTAAGGACTATGTAAGGGGACAGGAGAGGGACAGGATAGATTTTTTTTTTAATATTCAGTCAAGTCCTGAATTGGCACCAGTAACATTCAAAAGATAACAGCCATGAGGAATAGGTGTCCTTGGGAATCCAGAAATATTTTCTGATTAAGGAGCAAAAAAAAAAAAATCTCAAGCTGGCTAGACCATTGTAAGCCTGGTTAACAAGCTAGGAAAGTTCTGATGATAAGCAGAGTTTCATTATATGGTGTCCCCATTTATCAGTTTCACTTTGGAATAACTGGTGTGAAAGACAATTTAAGAGTGGTAAAAAAAACAGTGAGGGTTAGAGAGAGAGGCTTAGGCCTTCCCTGGGGGAGTCTTCGGACTTCCTCCTATAGGGCGAAAGAGGCAAAGGACTGAAATGCAAGGGACCCTGACATTTAATATGAGCTCCACTAAAAATCGGTACCCATGCTGACCACAGGGTTTGCATGGACTAGCATTTATCATTTTTCTTTCCTTTAAAAAAAACAGAAAATAAGTTCCTAATTTGCTATAGAATATTGGAGTGGGAATACAGAGATGTATTCCTATTAACATAACTGGACAAAACTGAAAAGTAGAATAAGGGGGAGGAATCACCCTAAAATTCCACTATGTATATATTAACACTGTGAAACCTCATTTAATATTCATCAATTTTTCCATATTAACATAAATCACACAATTTTAAGCTTTTATAAAAATGAATTCCTCTCAGGGATGGTAAGAGGAAACAAAGGAGGAGGCAACAATGCTTGATAAATGTACTCATTACCTTGCTCATGTAACCCCTCTGTACGATATTTTCACAATTAAAAAAATTAATAAAAAATGAATTCATCCATTGCATGCTGTTTTGTAACTTTATTCCACTTAATTATGTATCATAACCTGTTTGTATCAGAAACTACATCGACATTTTAAAGAACTATACTCTTTCATTAAACGTAATGTAATTATACATCATATTGCACTTGTCTTATAAAGCTCATTGCTGAATAACTAATTTGCCACTGTCATAAATAACATATTATATTCATAGTAGCATTTGTATCTTTGCACGCTTATCTGCTTAGGGGAAACTAAAAACCCAAATATGTATCTACCCAATCAAAGAGCATACATATTTGAAATTTGTATACGTTCTTCCAGATTAGGGATTGGGGTGTGGGGAACAGGTGTAATGGTTTGCAATCCTGCCAGAAGTTTAAGTGCTTTGGTGGTGTTTTGGTTCTGTGCTTGGGAGCAGAGATGCTTCTCTCCTAGGCTAGGACTTCACCCTTTGCTCTCATTTAGCCTTGATTGTCTTCTAAAGGCCCATGTGGTAAAGACTTAGTTTCCAACCCATGGCACTATTCCAAGGTGGTAGAAACTTTAGAAGGCCCAGTGGAAGCCGATTAGGTCATAGAGAGCATGCTCATGAAAGGATTATGTGACTCCGGCTCCACCTCTCCCTCTCTTCTCACTTCCTAATGGCCCGAGGTAAGAGCAGCTTTCTGGTTGCTCACTTCTGCAAGGATGAGCTGCTCACCACAGATCCAAAAGCAACCAGCCAAACACACCATGCACTGAGCTCTCCAAAACTGCAACCCAAAATAAAACTTCCCTCTGTTTAAGTTGATAATGTCAGGTGTCACACACACACACACACACACACACACACACACACACACACACACTAAGTCTGAACTCCCTGAGGGCAGAGGCATTCTGAATACTTTCTGTACGCTGAAAAACACTGGAGCTATCTTCAGTTCCACAGAGGATGCCCCAAGAAAGGTTGTGATAAAAACATAGCCAGTGTCATGAGGACGTGGTTTTGTAGTATCAGCCTACCACCATGACTTTTCTTGTCTTCTCCCCTATCCGGATCCAACCACACAGGTATTCTTGTTTTTCTTCCATGTATTAAGCATGTATCACAGGGTCTTTGTATCTGTTCTGTCCATTCTTCTGAAATTTTCTTCCCCCTGACATTCGCATAGCTCATTTCCTCTAGACCTAGTTCCATGGTCATCATCTGTGAGGCCTTACTATTTCCACTTACATCTCCCCTATCATCTCCATTCCCTGCCATCATAGGTATGTTCTCCAAAACCATTACATATTTTACTATATATTTCTTTTCTGCCTCAACTCACCAGAGCAGAAATTGGTATCCATTCATTTTATTGCTATCCTTCCCTGAACCTAAAGAGGTATTCAATTAGTACTTACCAAATAAAGAAGTAAGCATATTAAAATACAAAAAAATCAGTAAAGTATCTATAATTAGGTAATTAATCTGTGCAACTACGAATGAGACCACAAGGAGAGAAAGGATACATGTAGATACACAACAATGGTAAAATTCACCCATGAGTCACATCGCCATCATGTAAATTCACTATTTGAATTTGGGAGTGGGAGAATACAGGAGACCTTGAAATTTTTCTAGTCTCTTTGGGGATCTTCAACAAAAAGACATGTTTATAAATGACATATTACCAAGAAAAATGAAATTATCAAGAAGTTAATAAAAGTTAGTATTCAGAAGATGTGACTGGATCAAAAATAAATGAATAAAATGGAGAGTTTAGAAAACAAGACAAAAAAGTTCTAAGAAGGATGTCAAAGTGTAGATATATGAGATGTGTTTCTTGGGTAGGAGAGCAAACAAAGAGAGCTTTACATTAGAAACTGAGTTCTGAGGAAAATGGCTCAAAGTCAGTCCAAGTAGGAAAGCCCTTGAGACTCTTATCTCCAGATAACTACCCAAAAAAGCCTGAAATAGATCTGTGATTCAGGTGGTAGAGTACTGTGTGCACAAAATCTCAGGAACAGCACCCAGGCCTTGAGTTCAAGCCCCAAGACCAGAACAACAACAACAACAACAACAAAATAACTAAGTGTTGTCAGTAAAAACAAAGGCATTAGGCTGAGGAAAAGGGAAAGGAAATGCAGACTCTGTCCTCAAGGAAACACAACTTTCTGTTGAGGAGAAATAAATATAAATTCCCATTGTGACACCTGCACGGTACTCCCTAAAAGTGACCTGAGAGACTTTTACTGGGTGAGCATTTAAAGGGGGAAGGACTTACTGTCAGGAAAGATGGCCACTAGGCTAAATTGTGGAGGACAGACACAGAAAAGACACAAGGAAATACTCACAAGTACAAAACTCTGAAATAAAATATAGTGCTTGCAGAACTGTAGGAAGGGGAATGGAGGTCGGACAGAGAGACCCTGAGCAGAAGGAAGATATAGCTGAGCGCTGAGCATACAGGGGCCACCCCTTTCTAGGACACCTCTGAACCCGGGAGTATCCGGGCTCCTTGAATTAAGAAAGGGCTGTGATACCGTCAGCTCTAATCTATAATGAACTCGTTTCTGAACATCGCAGATTAAAAGAGAACACGAACCTGCTTAATAAGACCTGAAGCCTTCTTCCAGAATCAAGGGAGTGGAATAAAAAGATGAAAGGTGAGAGTGAGCCCTGAGCCCTCAGCAGGGCCTCAGCACTGACTGCCCCTGGGCCATAGAGGAGGACAGCCCAGCCACAGAAGGCTCTGGGTTAAGGAGGAGGTACTGGCTGCTGCCTCTAGAAAATCCAGGATGCATTATGGAGGGAAATTAGAGAGGCAGAATGGGATGGGGCTTCATTTCAGGTCATTTCCTTTCCTCTTGTGGTCCCATCTGTTTTCTCATCACAACTGATTCCTAGCACGTTCCTCTGATGGAAATGGACCTTCATTGAATAAAAAAGAGCTAAATGCAAGATGAATGACAAAAGCCTTCGCACTCTGTGTCATTGATCATCATTGTTTGTTCCTCCATTGCAACAAATAGTTGAGGATATGAAAAACAATTGCTCTCCAGACTAAGCATGCGTACAAGACGCGTCTTCTTACCTCACTGTTCCATGCATAGTTTCCAACTGCCTGAGAATCAGAACATGTCTGTTGAATCTCCTAAGAAATCAAATCATGCAGATCAATCTTGACAGAGTCTAACCATAATTAGCAAATATATTTTCACCACAAGACTTTTATTTATTTATTTTTTGCAGAGCACATATTAACATCTGACAAGACACTAATCTTCTCCAACCAAGCATGAGTTAAAAGTGGTAGTCAGTCAGGCATTGTGGCTCATGCCTGTAATTCTAACTACTCAAGATGCTGAGACCTGAGGATCTCAGTTTGAAGTCAGCCTGGACAGATAAATCGGAGACTCCCTTCTCCCATTAATCAGCAACAAGCTGGAAGTGGAAGTGTGACTCACATGATAAAACACCAGCCTTGCGGGGAAAAAAAGAATGTGAGGTTTGAGTTAAAAACTTTTCGAGTTCAAGTTCTTTCACTATGAAAGAAAACTAAATGGAAGTACTAGTCTGCTTTGTTGTCAGTACTGTTTGACCTCAAAACCTTGATAGATAGGTGTTCTACAACTTGAGTCATATACCTACCCCCTTTTTGCTTTTGCTATTTTACAGATAGGGTCCCATAGCTTTATCTCCAAGACCAGCATCCAACTGAGACCCTCTTACCTATGCCTCCTGCATAGCTGGGATTACAGATGTTTTTCTCTGTGACAAACTTACTTGTTGAGATGGAGGATCACTAACTTATAGATTCATAATCCTTCCAATCTCCCCCTCCTAAGGAGCTGGGATAATTAGCATGAGCCAGAATACTCAGTCACCAGTCCTTTTGAAAGGAATAAATGCCTGGATATGATTGTCTATATTTATTGTTATTTCACATTCATATCAATTCTGGTGGAATAAACCCTAAGAAGGCTGGATTTTTTCATTAACCTTCCTCATTTAGGTATAACTATTTTCAGACAAACGATAAGCAAATCAGCCAGCATGAAGATTTCTCTCAGGACCAGAGATTGCTTTTTAAACAATAAGAAGTCTGTGACCCCAGGACTCTCTTTTGCTCAGCCAGTTGAGCTACTAAAAGCTCTGCTCCAGGACAGAAAATATTTCCTCAAAGCAAATATCTCAATAATTTATAACTTCCTCCCAATTTTTCTCATGACCTGTGGTACAGGTTCATGATCCATGAAACAGCTAGCACAACTCACTTCTTAATAAATAGTAAATAAACCCTTTCAAAGCAATGCATGAGACAGTGAAAATAGCAAACCCTCTTAAAAATACCAGAATGCAGTTTAAATCACCTCTCCACTACTCCTTAACATTGTGTCCCAGGGCAAATTTTCACTCCGATATCCAATTAACTAACAAAATGAAAATGTCTCAATAATCTAATTGTCAAGACTATTGGAAGATGAAAATTTATATATAAAAACTTCCTAACCAATGAGGTGCTCAGTAACTATTTGTTGCTTTTACAGAAAGAGAGAAAAAAAGAAGGAAGGAAGGAAGGAAAGAAGGAAGGAAGGAAAGAGGGAGGGAGGGAGGGAGGGGAAAGAAAAGATGGGGAGAGAGGGAAGGGGAAGGAGGGAGAGGGGAGGAAGGAAGGAAGGAAGGAAGGAAGGAAGGAAGGAAGGAAGGAAGGAAGGGAGAGAGGGAGGGAGGGAGGGAGGGGATAGATGAAGGAAGGAAGGAAAACAAAAGAAGGAAAATGGGGGGAAGGATGAGAATAACAGAGGGAGAAAGGGAAGAAGGGAGGAAAAAGAGAGGAAGAAAAAACAAAGAAAAAAAAAGAAAAATAGGGAAGAAGTTGAGCTTTTAACTGCTTTGTTTTCTTCCTTTTTTGATATTTGCCTCAAAAAATAATAAAGTTAAAAGAAAGCATGGAGCTGGGTACTAGTGGCTCACACCTGTAATTCTAGCTACTCAGGAGGCATCATGGTTCAAAGTCAGCCCTCATAGGATAGTCCTTGAGACTCTTATCTCCAGTTAACCATCAGGAAATGAGAAGTGGAGCTGTGGCTCAAAGTGGTAGCCTTGAACAGAAGAGCTTAGGGAACAGCGCCCAGGCTCTAAGTCTAAGCCCTACAAGTAACAACAAAGAAAAGAAGAGTAAAAAAGATAGAGGGAAGGAAGGGAGGGAGGTAAAAAGGAAGGAAGGATAGAAGGAAAGAAGGAAGGAAGGAAGGAAGCAAGGAAGGAAAGAAGGAAAGAAGGGAGGGAGGGAGGGAGGGAGGGAGGAAGGGAGGAAGGGAGGAAGGGAGGGAGAGAGAAAGCATGGGCTCTTGATGTCATACTCTAAGCAACATTGTATCTTAATTTCTTAGGTGTTCACAAACATTAAAATTTTTTCTTCAAATGGCTCTGCAAGAAAGCCTTTAAATTTTATATTGTGTCTTTAAATCACAAGGAAAAAATTTATCCCTTATTTGTTCTAGAAAATTGAAGGGCTAAAGTACTTGAGGCAGTGACCATTTGTTGCTTGTTTCAGAGCAGAGCAACACATGGTGCTAAACCACCTGATTGTGTGCCTTTATAAGACCTGCAAATCCTTAGCTTGGGCTCTCCTCCTGGGCTCCACTGTGTTGGAGTGTAGGAGGAGGCCCGAGCTGCAGCCTGTTTAAATAAAACCTTAAAACAGCTGTAGAGTCTGACTCTCAGTGGTCTTCTTGGTGGGGGTCCTGCGACCTAGGCATAACATATTAGTGGGGGCTCGTCTGGGATCCCCCCAAAGACCCTGAGACCTCAGACTCCAAAGGTAAAACAGCGCTGTCTTTGTTAATTTGTCTTGTCCTGTCGTCTGTTTTACTTTCATTTTCTTTTGTGAGGATGGCTGCTCTGATTCGTAAAAGGTTGTTGAAGTAGAGCACAACAACCCTGGAGGAACTGGGAGACGTCCAGATCCTCTTGTGGGGTGGGGGTCCTGGAACCCCGCCATGTGGAGTGGGGGTCCTTGGAACCCTGCCATGTGGGGCGGGGGTCCTTGGAACCCCACCGTGTGAATTGTGGGGCGGGGTCGGTTCAGTGTTGGGCTGGAACTGACCAAGAGGGCCTCCTAACCGAGGCCCAACTCGCCCACTGTGGGTCTGCTCCTTCTGCTGTGGGGCGTGGGTGTCCCATTACAGGAGTCAGTGGACCAATTCGGGAAATCTCCACTTCATAGCTTTTTTTTTCCATAACTGTCAGGCCTGCATGTGTATTGTTTGTACTGTTTATTGTTTTTTGGACTGAATGATTGACAGGACTGGAAACCATGGGCACCACTCCATCTAGCCCCCTAGACTTACAAAAAGAAGCTGAGAAAGAGGAAAAGAAAAGGTACCCCCTGGTTTTTCAGGGAAATAACTTGGAAGAAGAAGTGTTTCCTCCCCCATATTCCCCTTTCTAGGTTCCTTTTGCAGAACCTGAGAATGATCAAGAGGAGGAGGGAGCTATAGAACCCTTGGCACCTGTCCTTAAAGTTTCTGAGGGGCCAGTCACTCGACGACGCCATGGAATCAACCCCCCTTTAGATGCAGCTGTTTTTCCCTTATGCACTGTAGGTCCTGTGATGCGAATGGTCAACAGCAACTCCAATATTGGCCGTTTTCTACCAGTGATCTATATAATGGCGCACCCAAAATGCCCCCTTTTCTGAGAACCCCCAGGATTTAATTTGTTGCTTGAAACTATTCTCTTTACTCATCAGCCCACTTGGGATGATTGCAGTCAGCTTTTACAGGTCCTTTTTACCACCTAAGAGAGAGACCGTATCTGAGAGGTGGCCTGGAAACATATCCCTGGCCCCACAGGAGCGCCCATCACAGATTCTGCCCTGATGGCTGCCTATTTTCCTGAATTCCGGCCAACATGGGACTACAATACAGTTGAAGATAGGGAGCGACTCCTCGTCTACCTCCAGGCTCTGTTGGCAGGTCTCAAGGCAGCAGCTCACTGACCTACTAATATGACCAAGTTTTGTGATGTTAGACAGGAAGGAAGTGAAAGTCCAGCAGCATATCTTGAGTGGCTTATGGAAGCTTTTAGTTAATATACCCCATATGATCTTGAGACCCAGGAGTCGGCTCAGATGATTATGTTTGCCTATATAAATCAAGCTACACCAGACATAAACCGAAAGTTTCAGGCTCTAGATAGACTTGGTGAAAAGTATATTAGGGATCTAGCAGCCATGGCAGAAAAGGTTTACAATAAGAGAGAGACAGAGGAGCAAAGACAGGAAAGGGAGGACAGAGAATGTGAAATTGAGCATGAAAAGAGAGACCTAGCCAAGGAAAAGAGGCCAGACTTGTTGGACTCGCCACTATCGCATGCTGAGCATACCTGGTTCACAGAGGGCAGCAGTTTCATTCGAGATGGAAAAAGGTGCCCGGGTGCAACAGTCACCATGGACAATGAGATAGTGTGGGCAGAAGCACTCCCCCAGGGAACATCTGCACAAAGAGCAGAACTAGTGGCATTAACAAAAGCCCTACAAATGGGAAAAGGGAAGAGACTAAACATTTACACAGACAGTCGGTATGCTTTTGCCACTGTGCATGTCCATGGAGCCATTTACCAAGAGAGGGGGCTGCTGACAGCTGAGGGAAAGACTATTAAAAACAAACAAGAAATTTAAGCCTCATCCTGGCCATATGGGAACCAGCAAATATTGCCATTATGCACTGCCCTGGCCATCAGTTATAGAACTGATTCTATAACCAAAGGAAATAACTTGGCCAATCAGGCAGCTAAGGAGGCGACCCTCCAGCCCAGAGTATAAGTACTGACTCTAGTAGACCCAGGGCCATGAGCTTTGCCTCCTGAGCCTCAGTACTCCCAAGAAGACTTGGAGTGGATAAAGAAAATTCCCATGGCCTATAAACCCCCGGTCAGAAAAGGAAACAAAGACTGGTGGAAAACTGGTGAGGGGAAACTTATCTTGTCACAAAGATTGGGCAAGGGGATTCTTAAGAGAATCCATCGGGTCTCTCACATGGGAACCCGAAGAAAGCAGGACTTGCTCCGACACTCAGAAGTAAAAATTAGGCAAGGAAATCAACTCATTGAGGACATTGTTAAAAATTGTAAAGCCTGTCAGCTCACCAATGCCCCCAATCAACTGGTTACAAAAGGAGCTCACCTCCATGGAGATAGGCCAGGTGTGTATTGGGAAGTAGACTTCACAGAAATTAAAACTGGAAAATTTGGATATAAATATTTGCTATTTTTTGTAGACACCTTTTCAGGATGGATTGAAGCCTACCCAACAAAGCATGAAACCACAAATGTTGTGGCTAAGAAGATCCTGGAAGAAATCCTTCCCAGGTAAGGCTTCCCATCCACCATCGGGTTGGACAATGGACCAGCCTTCATCTCAAAAATAAGTCAGGGAATAGCCACAGCACTGGGGATGGATTGGAAATCGCACTGTGCTTATAGACCCCAGAGTTCAGGGCAGGTAGAAAGAATGAATCGGACTCTAAAAGAGACCTTAACTAAATTGACCTTGGAGACTAGCGCAGACTGGGTATCACTCTTTCCTTTTACCCTGTTTAGAGTAAGAAATTCACCCTATCAACTTGGCTTTACTCCTTTTGAAATAATGTATGGACACCCTCCACCCATTAGCCCTAGCCTTCAGACTGAATTGCTTGCTGATTTGGATGATACTGAATTTCTGTTTAAGCTTGACTGTTTACAGCTGGTGCATAAGAGGATGTGGCCCCAGCTTAGAGCATTATATGATTCTGCTTCTATTCCTACCCCCTATTTGTTTAAACCAGGGGACTGGGTGTTTGTTCAAACGCACAACTTGAGATCTCTGGAACCATGGTGGAAGGAACCTTACCTGGTGCTACTGGCTACACCCACTGCCCTTAAGGTGGACAGCATTGCTGCTTGGATGCACTGCTCCCACACCAGACCCGCTGACCCCTTTGCCCTGGACGACTGTGGGGAAACATGGGAAGTTTCCAAGCATCCTACCCAACCACTCCGCATACACCTCAAGAAAATAAAAATGGACTGATCATTATTGGTATTGTTGTTTAATAGTATGGTTAAGGTCAGAGACGGACAATACCTGTTCAAGATCAAAAGCTGTTGGAGTTTAGTTTTGGGCCGAAGCCACAAGATTGTGTCTCAGGACCATAATTCAAGGGGGGAATGAAGGGTTAAAGTACTTGAGTCAGTGACCATTTGTTGCTTGTTTCAGAGCAGAGCAACACATAGTGCTAAGCCACCTGATTGTGTGCCTATATAAGACCTGCAAATCCTTAGCTTGGGCTCTCCTCCTGGGCTCCACTGTGTTGGAGTGTAGGATGAGGCCCGAGCTGCAGCCCATTTAAATAAAACCTTAAAACAGCTGTAGAGTCTGACTCTCAGTGGTCTTCTTGGTGGGAGTCCTGCGACCTAGGCATAACAAAAATGTGTATAATATGCAATTATTAAAACATGGTAATAGAGGGCTGAAATTTTGTAAGTAAACACAGTTAAGTAATTCACTGTACATACTTTTTAATTCAAGAAACTGCTTTTTTTAATTAGCCATCAACTAATTTACCAACTTACTTTTGTAAATTTACTTTTCACCTACTTTTTCCATTTTGAATGAACCAAAGGTATAAAACAAAGCAAAAAATCAATTGGCATAACAACTGCATTTACCTCAAAGGCTGCTTGATAGAAAGTCCTTTAAATAAAATACAAGCAGCAAAGAACACGGAATCGTGAACAGCTAGAATGTAACCTCAGAGAGAATGTTTCTTCCCCATTCCATTTCAGGGTTTAAGATTCTTTTCCCTTGATGTACATATTTAACAAAACTCTCCTTCAGCATCTATGATAACTGTCCTTCACTGGCTCATAAATAAGGTGGCAAGAAAGTAAAAAGATGGGAGAGATGTTTGAAAAACAATCTAAGAGGAAGAGAGCCTTTATGTAATGTGTCAAAGTATCTGTCTGTCTGTCTTGTCTTGTCTGTGTATTTAAGGAACTACTCAGCATGAAAACAACTTTTGTCTCCTTCATTTTGGCCCTCACAGAATTTTAGGCCAGTTGATTCACTGTGTTTTGGAACCAAGACATCTATTCTCAAGTCAAAATGAAATCTGTAGTCCATCCCTTCCCAGAGACTTTAATTAGAAAGCACTGACAATTCTTGTCTCTTAAGCCAGTTCTTTGTCTTACAAAGTCTATATTTCAAAATTACAACTAATTTGTGAACTAGATTTTATATAAATATCACTGCTCTATGAATTGGGGGAGGGGGAGAATCTCTTACTCTTTGACATGAAGAAATACTAAAGTTTTTTGGGGGGAAGCTTTAAGATATTTTGCTCTAGTGTTGAACTCCAATAAGGAAGTAAAGAAGAAAAAAGGAGTGGAGAAGGAAGAAAGGGAGAGGAAGAAGAGATGGAGGGAAAAGAGAGAATGGAGAAAAGAAGGGAGAGAGGGAGGAAGGAAAGGAAGAAGGGAGACAGGAAGGGAGGAAAATATATAAAGAAAAACTGGACTGTTCCCTATAAGGACAGGGATTAGACATTCTTTTCCTTCTTTCCCTGGGTTATAGAATAATCAGACTTTAGTCCAAATCCTCCACATGAGCACAGGAAAACTAGGGTAAGTCTAGAGGGACTCTATGTAGGCTGAGCATTTAGAAGTCAATGAGTTCAGAGAGCCTTCCCCTTTCTGTATTAGCCTGTTGCCAGAATAAAGAAACTTACAGGTGGCTTATAAGCCCTAGAATCAAGAACTCCTAAGAAAAACGTGAACTATACAACTGAAAAACAGGAAAACATAATGGAGTGAAGAAACTTGGGTGATGGCTCCTAGGGAAAACTCAGAAAGGTGTTAGTCTAATGCATCTACATTTACGAATAAGAACATATAGCATCTAAATTTCTGTCAAGAGCAAAACCATTGAAGGTTGGGACCTCAGTTTAATCTGTTAATTATGCAGGTATGTCAGGCAGAAGTTGGCACAAGAAAAGGAAACCATTACCATTCCAGGTTTGGGGACCACTGAAAATGAACTATGAAGTTATAGAATGAAGATTCACTTGAACTTAAGACATATAATATCAAAATCCATTAATCAAAGCAGAAACAAAAACCAGAAAATCTTTCCAAACCCTAGAGGTGTAAGTTTTACATACATTTATCTGACACTCATATTTATTTATGAACTAAAAATACAACATAGCTAATAGAGTCCTCCTAAATGCATGTTTTTAAAGGTTAGATTAAACCAGAGATTATGGAAAGCCTATGTCTAAGAAAACAGGAATAGCTGGGCACCAGTAGTGCATGCATGCCTGTAATCCTAACTACTCAGGAGGCTGAGATCTGATTATTGCAGTGAACAGTCAGCAGGAAAGTCCTTAAGACTCTTATCTCCAATTAGCCACTAAAACACAAGAACAAAAGGTCGAAGAGGATCTGTTGCTCAAGTCTTGAGCAAAATTGTTCAGGGACAGCACCAAGGCCCTGAGTTCAAATCTCTGGTTAAGGACAAAACAATAAACGAACAAAACACTTGGACAGGGCTCCTCAAATGGACCTACTATTCAGTGGCTTTTGGAATTTAGAATCCCCCCTGCATGGTGAGTTTATACAGTTACTTCTTTTCCTTTTTGTAGGAAAATCCAATTGTCCATCCCCTCACAAATCCCATTTTTATCTAGAGTGGCCAGTCACATCATCCAGCCCTACCTATCAAACAGGTGAAGTGTTACCAGATTCAACCATAAGGGGACCTCAGTTTCCTCGAGATGGACAAATGACAGCAACATGACTAAGTCTGTCTTGCGATGGATGCTGAATGAGACAGGACCTTTCTCTTCATGGTGGGGTCACAATGAGTGGTGACTTTGGGCTCTCATTTCCTTATTCCTAACACATGGTAAGGCCTGCATCCAAGCCCCAGGACCCACTACTCATCTGAATTACTCCATCCTCCCTCTAGGGTAGACCACTCATCTCCTTTACATTATTTGTCCTGTGTTCTTGTCACTTGCAACCTAAGCAAATCCTAATAGCACACCGATACGTTTCCTTAGTTAAACACCCCATGTTGAACTGAGATTTGAAAGAACCACACTTGATCATATTCTCATTTCCATCATAAAGGCTATGAACAGTGATTTTAAAAATCTGCATTCAGATTTTATCAGATTTGGTCTTTCTGGTAATTATGATATCGTTCTTTGAGATTTAGTATTATGACTGTTGTAGCAGAGGTTAGCAAATGCCAATTTCTGTGTTATAATAATCTGCTCACACCCTCTAGAAATGAAGTTTTGCTTTGCCCTGAGTGCAAATAGCAACATTGGCCCTAACTTGCCTTTTCACATATATGATATTTTTGAGGTCCTTTATTCATTTGTTTATTTACTTACTTTTGTCAATCATGGGGCTTGAACTCTGGGATTGAGGCTGTCCCTGAGTTCTTCAGCTCAAGGGAAACACTCTACTACTTGAGCCACAGTGCCACTTCTGGTTTTCTGGTGGTTTATTGAAGTTAAGGGTCTCATGGACTTTCCTGCCCGGGATGGCTTTGAACTGTGATCCTCAGATCTCAGCCTCCTGAGTATATAGGCATGAGCCACTGGCACCCAGCTTTTTTGAGGTCATTTGTAACTGGGGGGGGGGCGGTGTCATCATGATTGAAATGGAACGATCAATTACAAAAACAAAGATATAAGCCTGGCTACCAGCCACAGGCTCACACCTGTAATCCTGGCTACTCAAAAGGCTGAGATCTGAGAATCATGGTTTGAAGGCAGCCCAGGCAAGAAAGTCCATGAGACTCTTCTCTCCAATAAACTACCCAGAAAAGCTCCAAAGTGGCACTGTGGCTCAAGTAGTAGAGCACTAGCCTTGAGTTGAAGAACTGAGGGACAGCGCCCAGGCCCAGAGCTCTAGACCCACAACCAACAACAACAACAACAAAAGATTTCTAAATGGAAGCTCTACAATAGGACCTGTCCAGAGACAAGTGCCTGTGCCGACTTCCTGTGTGAATGGTGTGAGTGTTACTTCCTGTCTCCTTTTTCTCTTGGTGCTTTGCACTTCCTGTCTCATTTTTCTCTTGGTATCTTGGCAGAAAAACATCTCTGTCATTTCAATTGCCAACTTCTTTCAGGACAATGAAGGCTAACTGGTAGAAATTGACATGGTTTAAAGTTTGTGTGAAAAAAATTCCAAATGACACACATCCCAGTGAGGTTTATATTTCTGTCCTAAATTTGGTCCAAAATATTTCATATTTCACCTTTACCTGCCCTTGACAATGAGCTGAAGTCTCCATTTGGTGAGTGCAGCTGTTACTTTTCCAAGTAAGTGATTGTAATATATTGTCATTAGTTCAACAAAATGAACATCTTGTGGGTCCTCTCACTTGAGGCAATTCTAGAAAGTATGTATGCAAATGACATTGCCACCAATCCACCCTTCTTATCCAGACCTTACCCTTTTCCTCTCCAATCCTGAAGGACTCAAAGAATCTTGTTATATATCCTTTCTATTAATGCTTCATTTCCCTTATCTAGGAGTCCACGAGGGTCTTAGATTCACTTGCACAGAGCTGAGAAACGTAGAGAAAGCAGAGCTAAGAACTGAGGTACAGCTTCCAATGCATGAAAAAGTTGAAACAAATGTGTTTCATTTGTCCCAGCTCTTCTTATGCCATGCCTCTAATGACAGTCACATCGCAGAAAATAGAAGAGGGCAAGTATTTTAAAGTAGCTAAACCATTCCTTGTCCTTTAGAATCCTCAAGGAGAAAATGCCACTGAACTTTTATTAAAGCCTGTTTTATGGCAGTTTATACCAGGGACCATAAAAATGTATCATTCTGTTCAACCCAAAAATTCCACTCCGGGGAATGTGTCCTAAGAAAATAACTCAACAGAAGAAAAAAATTAAAAAAATAAAACTAAGTGCACAATGATGTTATTTGCAGCTACATCTAAGGGAGCAAAGTATCAGAAGTAATCTAGATGTATAGTAATCAAGAATGCATAAATGAATTATTATGTATAATTCAGTGGAATATTACACAGCCATAAAATTATAATGGGACTCAATATACTATTCAGTGGGAAGGTATAAAATGGATTCATCATTATGATCACAACTATAAAAGCTAGGAATGTACTTACAGATAACAGTAGGATGGAATAGGAAAACTAAAAGTCACCATGTTGGGGTTGTAAGGTCATTGGTGATCTTTTGCTGTGTTATTATAATTCAATGGAAAGTAATGAAAAGAACCTTCTTTATCCTTCAAAAAAGAAAAGCCAACTTAGTTATTTCCTAAAAAGGTTCAGACTTCATTTCCTGCAAATCACTGTTCATTAAGAATCAGTGAAACATTCCTCAGGAGACTGAAGTCAAACATACTCTGACCAGCATTTCTTCCCCTTTGTCCGGTGCATTAGAAAAAATATTAAAGGTATTTGTCACCTTTTGTCATCTAATCATCCAATTACTATATTCCATCAAAAGGTGAATATCCATTTGCCTTCACATATTAAATGTCTCTGGAATTGAGATGTGTGTTCCAACTGATGGCATCCTAAGAGGCTGTCACCAAGGTAACCGTCATGATGAAGTTTTCATTATTGGCACAGTACAAATCTAAGAACAGTGGAAGAAATGTCCTTCATGGAGGAATGACCACAATTCCACATCTCCAAGCCACTTACTTTATTTACATATGTGCCCAAATATGTTAAATAGTGAGAGAAAATTCTATGTCTAAGATCATCTCTAGCAAATATAAAGTTAAAAGAAAGTATATGAGGTAAGAAATCTGGTGTGACAGTTTAATTGGAACACACTGTTAAATGTGTTCCATAAAATGATGTCACCTAAAATTCCATGCCTGTTATAGGCTCAATAAGAAGTGGGATTGCCAAAGCTATCCATGACGTCCTGGCTTTGTGATGTCATCAGTTATGTCTCCTTCCCCCTATTGGTAAATAGGACTACAGTTTGCCATACTTCTACTCTCTATGATAGTGAACTGGAGTGATACCTATGGTGAAGATAATCAAAGAAAGACAGGCCCTCAAGAAAGCTCTGTGCCCTGGGGCATTATTGAGGTCAGTGGCTTTAGTTCTTCTTGAAAGCTAGGAGGAGGCATCTGAGGGGCAGAGATCACAGGGGCAGACTGACCCAGGAAGAGACCTTGGCAGAGGAGACTAAAAATGGAAAGGGACTATGAAATGTCTATTTCGTTTCTCTAACGTATTAGCATTATATCTATACTCTATTTTGTATTTCTATAAATATTGCCACTTTTAACTAAACAGGAGAAATCCACAGTCTAGTTCTCATGTACTTGGCAAAAATTCTGGCATTACTGCTTAAATAAACCTTAGGTTTTTACCAGCCTGATATCTATCTTCTCAGTGAAACCTTTAAAGGGTGTTTACGTACATAGATGAACCAAATACAATTAGCCTACATCCTTTCAGTTTTGTCTCTCCATTTACAGATGGCAGACATGCTTTAAAACAAAATCTCAGAAGTTACTGCTATTCCTTTGTTATCTTCACTTCATTTTCATAAAGAATATGTGAAAATATATTAAAGATGATAGCCATCATTAAAACTCTGAAAAGCTATTTTTACTGGCATATTTTTACACTTTTCCTAAAGTTATAGTTGGCTTTATGCAAAACCACCTTTCCAGCAGATCTTTAATCAGACACACAAAAAGATGAGTCTTCTGGATTCTTCCCTATCTGTGGTTAAGTATGGCTGATGGCTAGATTATGTTCTTTCTAAAGATTACCACATTCTTACGCAGTTTCATTTAACCTGGAGTGAAAAAGATTTGGTTACTTCTGAAATATTTCTCCCCACAATTGTTCAGAAGATTGCCAGTAGAATTTCCCAGCTGAAGAATTTATTTCCCACATATATTAAGTTTGAGGGTTGTTCAATCTTGTTTTTTTATTCTAAAGTGTTTTTGGTCAACAGTGCACCATTTTACTACAAAATTCTATTAGCTTCTTTACATTTATAATTTTGATGGTGGCATGAAAGCAATCTGCTCCTCTGCTCAATCCCCCTTTGAAACTGGCTTTTTTGATGACCGTAAACTAAGCCTCACCTTGAGAGGTCTTTCCCGCATATACTTTCTAACAATTCCCTCTGCTGTTAGGGTTTTGTAACGCAGAATGCTCGACCTCTCTACAGTGAATACTCTAGAACCCAAGCCCTGCTTTCCTTTAACTTTCACAAAGATGGTATTTCCTCACATTGACTCAGGCCTACACGCATCACAAAGCCAGAGAGAAAATAGAAAAGGAAGCATGTGTTGCTCTTTTTGTACTGTGCCCTCCTGTTTCACTACCCATCTGTCCACCGAGGGCTTCTGTAACCTTCTGAAAATCCTCCCGAGGCAGACATTAAAAGTGTCACATTTCCTCTGATAGGGACCCTCCATTTCCACACCAGATCCAGTCTGTCATAGAGTGGACCAAACTGGTTTGCACAGGAGACATCTTTATAGTGCTGCTCTGTTCTTGTGCAAGCAAAGCTGGTGCTTACATCCTGCAGACATCTCCCATCTAGGAGGCCTTCCCGAACATTCCATGAAGAACTCACACACAAACACACACCAAGAGCTCCATCACACACCCCCACTGTCCCTGCCTCTCCTCGCCCAGCTTCATTTTTGTGAGAGCCTATACTGTTTCATTCATGTCTTCGCTTGCTGATTATCTCCCTTCTCTAAAATGTAAGTGCAAAAGAGCACAGGTTGCCCCTTCTGCATTCTTGCTGGGTCTCTGTGGCTGCTGCTTCCTCCCAGGTGATCCTACCTGACAGGAGACAGCAGTCACTGTTAAATGAATGAATGATTGAACAAATGATTCAATTCAGCCTGGGCAAGCACAAAATGGAAAGGTTGGAGGAATGAATTGTAAATTTTCTTCCAGCTCTATTGTTCTGAAATTTTAATCTGTAGATAGACTACTTTTGGTATTTATATTATCTATGCCATTTTTTAGAAAATGGTATTCAAAGTAGCTGAATTTTCTATGCTTCCATATTTGATATTTTTCAAGGATATCTTGTGTTTGGAAGTGTCTTTTCTAGAATCAAATTAGTGCACATAAAATGTAGTAGTAACTCCAACAGGCATGGTGGCTTATACCTGTCATCTCAGCCCTTGGCAGACTAAAGGAGGAGGACTGGTAGTTCACATCTAGCCTAGTATAGATAATGAGACCCTGATACAAAAGTTAATAATTAATCTATCAAAAAATAATAAGGCAAAGTATTCATCTTCATTTTTTCTATCCCCTTAAAGAATTTTCAAGTGCAATCCTACATTCTGTTGATTGGAGTATTATCAAAGATAACACTGACTAAATTCCAAATATGAAATATTTAATTCTTACCCAACCACCCCTTGAGGTGGATAACACAACACATTACTGCATTTTATTATTTCACATACAAACAAAAGTGCCAAACAGGGAGAGAATCTTTATGGAGAAACAGGATAGCAGAAAGGGGAATGAGGCAGTGGTTTGATGGGTCCTAGACAAGTGGATAAATACTTCCTGCCCCTCACACTAGCTGTCTCCCATTAATGAAGCTCAGATCAATACAGGAAGGCACAGGCTCAACTCCTCAATAGCAGTGTGCCTTCTGTCTTTGAATGTAAGCAACCTACGTGAGGATCACAGCAGGGACTGGAGCGGGAGACATATGCATGCTAGAATGTACAGTGACGTATGAGAGTAGAGCTTCGCTCTGCTGTTCCAGAATCACCAACTCTTTCCTCCTCTATTCTTCTCTTTGTATTTTGCAGTCCTTAGCAAATGAGAAGCTGCTACCCAGTAAACACAAGAGATGTGCTAGGCATTGCTCCATTGTTTTATGTTCCTTACAATAGCCTGTGCCATTACTCACATGACAAGGATGAACTCACTCTCCAGCCATTACTGAATGAACTGCACAGGGGGAAAAAATGAATGAGAGAGAAACAGAGAAAGAGAAAAGGTTAAACAGATAAATGGAGGCAGGGATATACCCTAGACTATGGTCTACCATGGGCTAAGGGGCTCACATCCTACAGTCATCTCAGGAGAGGGCCAGGCTGCATATGCTGTCATTACATGGTTTTTGTAAAATCTGACTTTGGTGGTTTCAATTATTGTCCTTTTTCACTCTGATGTCACATTGTCTCCGGCAGGGCGGGGTTGGTACAGTAGTGGCTTTGGTTTTCAGTTAGGAAGTTGGATTTTAAAGATGCTGAGTTCAGTTTCAATAAGATATGTCTAGGGCTGGAAAGGTGGCTCAGTGGTAGAGCACTTGCCTTGCATGCATGAGGCCCTGGGTTCAACTCCTCAGCACCACATAAGCATAAAGAAAAAAAGCCGGAAGTGGCGCAGTGGCTCAAGTGGTAGAGCACTAGCCTTGAGCTGAAGAGCTGAGGGACAGCGCCCAAGCCCAGAGTTCAGGTCCCATGACTGGACCCCCCCCCCAAAAAAAGAAAAAAAAGACATGTCTAGTCTTTTCAGCCATCTAAGTGTAAAAATGACTTCCAGAAAGACCCTGCAGCCCCCTGTGGCAACTCGCCCAGCAGTTGCCCCAACAGGCATGGCCAGAGTTCCACTGTGATGTTAGGCTGTCCTACAGTTTACCAAGTGCCAGAAACAAGATTTAAATTGTAAGAAGCTGATCTGTGCAATATGTTTCACAGACTATTCTATTTGCATGGATGCATGACCAAAATTAAAATTCTTCTCCTCCCAGGAGTGTAACTGATCATCCAGCATACACAAATATAAACAGATATCACGTTTCCCCCTTTTGTGGTGAGAATCCTTTTCTTTTGATAGAATTTACTAGAATGTCTGTGTTTTTCAGGCACCAAACCTGTGCACAAGCCATGTGTCTTATATACCCTAAGATATTAAATTGTATATTAGAATATCTAACATATGTTGTTCTGATCAAAGTTAGTGTTTCTAAATGGAATACACAAAATTGTTACTCTGCCAGGGGAATAGACTGAAGAAACAGTGTAACTATTCATTAATAAGTCACCATGGTATGAGATTAATTTGACTGAGACATACTGAGCTGAATAAAACATAGCAGCAACTTAGCATGCATTGAACTACTCTGGCTTATACTTTCATTGCAGATTCATTTTGCATGTTTCAAAATTATTAATAATGCTAAAATTCAAATGTGAACTGAAGGGAAAATTGGCAGATGTTTCAATCTCACAAAAATTCTCATGCTATCAAAATGGAAGCTACAGCTTGTGAGAAAGTAATATGAACATGAGAAAAAATAATTACATCAAGATCATCTCAAGTAAGAAATTAAAAAGCAAAGGGCAGAAGGCTGTTATAGTAAAGAAAAATCAGAATTTTGTGTAGGGATATCAACCATAGATTAATGAGTATTACAAAACTAAATAACATTTCAGAATAGATGCTACCTAAGAAAACTTAAAATTCCTAAATTCTACACAGAAAGCAAAATTTAAGGATATTTTTTTACAATTTGATAAAAATTCTAGACATTTTCATGGCAGTACTAATAGAAGGTGGCTAAGCTAAAATAAAAGTCTGCAAACAAGTGAATTTTGAGCCAACCATAGTACATCTATCTACTATCTATAGAAAATTCTATTTACAAATCTTTGTCATTTGAATAAGCAAAGACAAAGCAACTACAACTATAGGCATGCTCCAAGACATTATAGTGTGCTGTCTTTCGGGGTTCAGTGATGATTATATGTATGTAGATATGATACATAATGTGATTTTTCCTTCTAAACAAATATTCATTTGTACATCCAATGATGTTTACAACTTCATATCATTTTTATTAAAGCAAACCAGCCCCAGAAATCATAAAAACATCACAACATACCCTGGAACTGCTCATGTACTATTGTATTTTTAGACTTTAAGAAAGTTGATTGAGTCAACACTTGGTTATTTGGTGACATTGACATACTGACTCAACTACCAGTAAAAAAATGAATTGAATCAAAACAAGTCAGAATTGTATCTTGATATTGAAAGGAATTTTCTAATGTGGAAAAAGCTGATAGAAATAAACATTTGTCTCTGTTGAAGTATCGAGTTCTCTACATTAGTGGGCACAGTCCCATAACATGATTTAAGGTGTATTTATAAAATGAAACATATGCAACCATGATTTGTCGTTTATAAAAGCCCATTTCACGAGGGAAGACTTCCAGCACATTCTCGTGGACATATTCATAAGCAAGATGATACAAAAACTGATGTTTACCTGTGGTCTGTGGCCAATTCTACCAATGGATTAAGAAGGACAGTTAATGGCCCTTCCAGTAACTACAAGTGTTTGGGTACTGAGAGCAAGACTGCAGTTGAGAGAAGCTCTGGGCTCACATAATTCTCCCTTCCAGCTCACTACAGCCTGTATAGATCAGTGATCCTCTTGCTGCACAGCATTGAATGTGGCATTTTGGAGATATAGAAAGCCTTTTGGAGGGACTTCGCTTTGTCCTAAACAGTCTTGACTGTGACTCTTTAGAAAAAAAATAATTATTTTCTTTCCTCCATCATCACACAAAAAAAAGAAAAGAAAAATTAAGAAAGAAAGATTCAACAGTAGGAGGACGGTAGATGGGGTGAAATCCTTAAATCAAGATGAAGATTCGTAAGCTTTCAACCTGGCTCCCTCTGTCAGTAGTTAAAGATCGTTAGAAGTGAGTCCAGGCATTGCACTGCAAGAACTGACCTTCCTGATGAGTGCGCGGCACTCACAGAAAGCCATTAACAGAGATGACAGCTCAGCAATGCTGTGCTATCCTTCCCATTTTTCATTGTTATGTTGATGAGCAATTGAAATGGCTGTAATTAAAATGATGCTGGATATCTATTTTTAGTTAGATCTGTTCACTGTCAAAATTACGTATATATGGCAGTAAAAAGTAACCTGACAAAGGGGAGAGCAGAAACAGAAAACAGATGGTGTTTTGTAGTCCTGTTGAAGAATCCGGACAAAGTATACATGGTCCATTTTCCAACTGTTTTTCTTTTAACCTATCCCCATGCTCTACGTGATACATGTTATCACTGATGAATTATGTTGTGAATTCATCAGAGAACTAGCGTGTCATTAGGCAATAAGAAAGTACTCCTTGATCTGATGATAAAGTCATATATATTAGCCATTGAGCAAGCATGCGGACTTGAACCTCAGCAACACTGTAGGATGGACTCCCCAGTGGGATGGTAGGAAAGAGGAAGCTGGTGTCATTCTGGAGTTCCTGAACAGATGAGCCCCTGTCCCTAGCTCTGTGGTTCACATACTGTTGTGTGTGTGTGTTCACATAGTGTTTTGGTTTGCTCTCCAGTGATCCATGTGTTAGAAGTGTGGTTTCCAAATAAGATGCTATTGGGAGAGAACAGAATCTTTGATGAGTGGGTCCAGCAAAGCAATATAAGTATGTCATTGGGAGTCTGCCTTTGGAAAGGTTCATGTAGTTTTCATAGGACCCTGGTGATCTCCTATCAGGATAAAGGATTACAAAAGAGCAACACTAGCCCTTTCCCACCTTCTGGCTTCCTTCCTCACCATATGGTCTGTATGTCATATGTTTCCTCCCACCACTGATAATACCATCCACTGTCAAGAGGCCCTTACTGGAGATGGAATCGATGAGGTCACCTGATCTTGGAATTCCAGCTTCTAAAACTGTGAGCTAAAGAATCTTCTTTTCTTCATAGAGCACCCAGACCCCGATCCTGCCTTGTGGCAATGGAAAATGGACTAGTACAATCAATTAAGTAGTAATAGTATCTGGGAGCTAAAAGAAATGACTTTTTTATGTCCAAACTGACAAGGCATTCCAAACAAGGATCCCAGACCTGGGAGCCATCATTTGTTCCTGGCTCCCTCCGCTAGGCAGGTGAACCTCCAAGCCATCAACACACATGACTGTCTCCTCCTCACCTCCTTCTGCAGAGAACTGAATCACCTGAGGCATCTGAAACAGTGACATAACAAGACTGGCCCAGGCATCAAGAGGAAGAAGAGATTCCCCCGGTGGAAGCTAATGTTCCTATCAGCAAAGAGTGTACAGGAACACATCCTGTCATGGTGGTGATCACTATTACACTGTGCCAACTCATGTCACAACACAGATCTCGCAGTGTCAGTTTGGCTTTCTGGTTCTGTTTTTTTCCAGGAGAAAAGAGACAATCCGGGGCTCTGACAGCAATCCATCATGTCCCTTGTTTCCCTGTTGGAGCAAGACAGGAGAAAACAATGACCTTGAAGCATCTGTGAGATGTAATCTATCTTGTGTGTATTTTTTTCTTTGAAAGAGATAGTCCGTAGTACTTACCACTCTTCAAATATCTTTTCTCTGATCTAAGGATCGACATAAATCTATGCTATTAACATAATCTTCACCACTGTTACTAACTCCCAGTCCAGATTCTTAGGTTTAGCCTTAGACAGATTAATATATTTAAAGAGAAAATGTGGGAAATTCTTCAAGTATAATAATTGAAACTATTTCTACACTGACTTACTCAATGTTAGGAAATCCCAGCTAACATATAGTCATCTGGATAAAAAGCTAGTAAAACAGATCACAACTCATACTTTAAGGTAATAGAAAAATAGTGTGTTCTGTTTGTGAAATCTGTACATTAAATACTCAATTAATACTATTTTAGGTAGGTGGAAAGGAAAATAATCGTCAGACAATATTTAGATTACCTATGTAACATCTTCCAGGTTAACCTTCTAAAGAAGCAGTAAGAATTTAGCTCTCAATTTGTGCTTAAAGCAACAATGTTATGGCCTTTTTCCTATTAGGAAAGCTCTCCTTTCCTATATAGCATTCCTGTTAATAACAACGTGATTCTTACTTACAGAATCACTGTAGTGAAGCAGTTAAGGGTATACATAGCTCATTAGCTATGTGATTCTGGGAAAATAGTTTTCCTTCTCTCTGAGGAACATTTCCATAAAGTAGAGATGATAATAACACCTACTTCACAGAATTGTTAAAGATTTAAATGAGTTAAGACATGGGAAACAATGAGGACAATGACCAACACTTAGTAGTGTTCAATAATGATCAGCAGAGAACAAGCAGCTGAAGGATCTAGATCAGGAGGTCTACACTATGGATAGCAACTTTATTTTTTTAATCCAGGTAGTAAAACTTTTTAGACTATATATAGCTACTACTCAATATTGCCATTGCAATATGAACACAGCCATAGAAAAAACAGCTATAGAAAAAAAAAACCAAATACAAGTCTCCTTGTCTCCCAAGATAACTTTATGTATAAAAATAGGCAACAGACTGGACTTTATCTCTGAGCCAAAATTGGCCAATCCTGTTTTAAACTAACAGGTATATTCTGGTTGTTTCATTCTGTAGAACAACAATCTGGAAATGGAGGTTCTGTGCTATTGCTGGACTCAGTATCCTGCAAGAACCTTTCCTTATTGTTGGCTCAATTTCTGCATGAATCCTTCAAGATTTCCACCTTTCTATTCTTGTCTCCAGTTATAGCCCAGGCAGACCTTCATCTAATGGATGGAGTCATTTGTCCTATGATGGTGCTTATCACCTTGGCATTCTTCTTTAATTCCATGGTATTTATGCATACTGTCTATTAAACAAATTGAGCCATCTATTCACTCATCAATACAAGTCAGTATTAATTCAATGACATTACAGAAAGAAAAAAATCAGAACTTCCTTTACAGCTACATGAAAGAATATCATACACTCATGAATATAGTTAGTTGATAGTTCCTTATGGCTAGTGTTCAAAAGGAAATAGAGAGTAATTGATAAAATTGGAGAAGCAGCCTTCTATAGTCAGTCTGAGTTCAATTTTTTGGCTTCCATATATAAATAAGATCATGCAGCATTTGTCTTTATATATTTGACTAACACATTATATATGCCAAAATACTATATTATTCACCTTGAATATATACATTTTTGCCAATCTCAATAAAGCTGGTAAAACTTGATTAGCAGAAACCTACTAATAAAGAACGACCATTGCAAGGAATCTCAGTGGCACCCTGAACATTCTGGGCATCTAAACAAAATGTTTGCAATGATACATACTTTCAGAAAATAAAAATATATATTCGTAGCATAGTGAGGGAAAGATTCAATGTGAGGAAATCAAAGAGAAAGTTGTTGAGGAATGATGAGTGACTGGATTAAGGTAGGACCCAAGTCTACTAAAAGATAAAGGAGAAAGCATCAAGACGGCGGAATACAAGCTTTCTTCACTGACTCCATCCATGACTAAGAAGAGTCTTAGTATCACAAGAGAGACAATACTCAGAAGAGCAAAAGAGAGGAAGAACGCTATAATGTTGAAGATTACAATGAAACAGAATGGTGATAGAGTAAATTGTGTGTGTGTGTGTGAGAGAGAGAGAGAGAGTGTGTGTTTGTGTGTGTGAGTGTTTATGCTGGTACTGGAACTTGAGCCTGGGCATAGTTTCTCAACTTTTTCATTCAAGGCTGGTGCTCTGCCACTTGAGCCACAGCTCCACTTCCAGTTTCTTTTGCTGGTGAATTTGAAATAAGTGTCTCATAGACTTTTCTTGGAAATCCTCAGATCTCAGTCTCCTAAATAGGTAGGATGATAAGCATGAGCCACCAGCACCCAGCCAGATGGGAAATACTTTAAGGTATTACTAGCCCATTCCTTTTGATAAAACTTTGTAATTTATACAAACACAATCTCAAACCTAGTAAGGGTAAATAAAGGGCCTTCAGTCATTGAAACAACAACAACTTGATATGTTATGATCACTATGATCATTTCATTTGCTCACTACCAATAGCTGTTCCTGTTTCTATTTTCAGGCTTGATGATGCTATATGTCTTCCTCCCCCTAGATCTGGTAATATTTCATAGAAAAGGTGCTTTGTCAGCTCTAACTAAAGACTCGACTGTTGGGTTCTGGTCCTTCACTAGTTACTGAGGAATTGCACTGTCACCATGCTCTTGTGAGAGCATGAAGGTGTTGCATGATTCCCCTCCCCCCTCTTCCGCATCTGAGTCTCTGTGGAGTCATTTCGGAGCTGGTAAAGTGTCTTGATGCAGAAGTACCTCTAGCCCCATGAAGAATCCTGTGTTCCTGCATCCACCTGCTGCATACCAGGTTCCCAAGTAACTATTTTAAGTGAAATCCTGCTTTTATGCTTTTTATGGGCTTCAAAGCTTCTTCCCAACATCTTAGGACTGAACGTGTAGATACTGACTTACCCTTAAATCCCATTCTCCACCTGAGAAAAAGGATCAAAAGCTCAGACTTCCTTTTGATCCATGTGGCACAATGCAGTGCTCAGAGCCCTCAAGCTGATTATAGGTTGCTTGCATTTCTCCTAGGGAATCTTTGTTCAAAAGATGTTCTACCAAACAAAATCACAGCAAACCCTCTTACTCTATTTCTTTTGCACTTCCTCTTACTTCCAAACCTATTCCCACACAGGTAAATTCTGCCTCCCAATATAAGGATAAATATCCACATAGTGCTTTAGGTAATCCTATGGGAAATTAAGATTTGCTAATCCCATGAGGTGGCTACCTTCTGTCTGAACATCCAGTCAAGTCATAAGATGACCATAAATGAGTCTCCAATATAGGGATGTTTTATTTATTATTTATCACATTTGGAAGGGCACACAATAATTGCCTTAGTAGCCTAAATATAATTGTAATGGGAAACTGAAGGTTTTCTTGCTATCATTTAAATTTCTTTCCTTCTCTTCTTTCTTAAATTAATCCTATCACTTATTCAGATTCTCTTCAGAATCTGTGTAAAATAGCTATTTGTCAGAATTCCTACCTTGCGATGGACGAAAGAGGGGCAGTAAGTATTTGGCATGCAACCCATTCAACACCTTGACTCAGAGCCAATAGAGTTCTAATAAATTTTGAGTGCTAAATTCTTAATGTGAAGTTGCTGCCAGCCCGCAGAGGACATACATTGTGAGTCACTGGAGAGAAAAATTACAAAGGGTTTGGGTTGGTTGCATTCAGTGGAGTTGATGGCTACAGGGCAGAAAGAGAAAAGCAAGGAAGTGGAGTCCTCGAACAAAAGTACTTCTCTAGATTGTAGTCAGGGACATAGAGGGTGGGTAGTAGCCAGCCCCAGAATACCCAGAAGGAACTGGTAAAGTGAATCAAGTTCAGGGTCATAGTAAAGGAGATGAACTAAAAGGAAATGAACTATGTAGTTAAATAATGATCCTAATTTGCAAAGATGGTTTCCAAGGTCATTATGTCCTGCAATGCAAAGCTGAAGGAAATAAAGAAGATTCAAAGTCTAACTGAAGGCAACAGCCAATGCTACAAATAAAAACCAGAGAATGACAAAGTAGTAATGACAGGGAAATACTAGGTGGTGCTATTTAGTGCCCCAAACCCAGCCAGATGTCTACACACTGGCAGAAGTTGGGAGAAGTTCACCCTTCCCATGCTTTTGCCTCTTCTTGCTGTCGTGATTGACACTACCAGTCCATGAGCATGCCTCCATCTATCTAGGATTATCCATGTCATGAAACCACTTTCTTTCTGGATAGGGAACCACGCTTTGAATCATCCTAGTGGAATTAAGATATTTCTGTGGAGGAGGCCAGTATGTAAGGATTAGGCTTTTTTGTCCCTGAAGACACAAGAATTATATCTAGCTCCATTTCTGCTCCTGAAATCTCCTTAATCCTGCACTCTGGTTGAACCATTTGAAATTCCCTTTCAACCACTGTGGGAGAGAAATTAGTCATAATTTCTGTTCCTCCACTTGACTCTTCCCAAGATGAGTCCAGCTAGAACATGAAGGTTTCCTCAAATAGCCCTGACTGAGAACTCTATCATGTGAACACTTGCTTATTACTCACCCTTAACCTCTTTCGTATATATCCTCAATCCAAAAGTGAAAATCTTAACTTTGAACTCTACAGCCATGTCAAATGTGCAATCTGATCCATTCAAATGTGTTCTTCCATAAGGAGGTCAAGGGAAGCTGTGTGCAAAACCAGTAAGAACCCAGAGATGACAATATTGGCCCCGAAAGTCTCTTCAACCAGCAATTCCTTCTACTCTTTTGTATTCATGAGACTACTACAGCAAAATGTCAACCAAACATCCACTAAACATGGGACAAGAACACTGCATTTTATTTCATCATGGATAGATTAAATGAAGTTGAAATCAATCAGAAAATACCAGGCAGTAAAAGCATCCTGAAAGAGTTCTGCACAAAACAAAAAGGTTGGCAGCTTGTGCTTTGTGATGCAATATTGATGTTATGGACCAATAAATAAAAAGGTGAAGGATGCTTTGGAAATGCAAACATAAGCAATTCACCCAGGTCCAGAGGGAATTCTGCCAAAGGTGCCAGCAGACATTGTCTGACTCCTGGCTAAATCTACTTTGCCTACTATTTGCTATGTCTATTGGATCAATATGAATTCTTCCAGGTCCAGCTCAGAGGTGAATCCTTTTCCTTTCCTCTCCCTACTGATTCCCTCTCCAGTTTCCTTTTTATATTCACCAAAGTACATTTTACACACACACACACACACACACACACATGCAAAGACAGTCTGATGAAACTAAACACTTCAAAAAAAGGGAGAAGGAGGAAGGGGTGTTATGAGACTAATGATGAACAGGATGAATTTGTTCAGAAACTGTATGCATCTATAGAATCATCACCATAAAAATCCCCTCATAATATTTTACTAATTGAAAAATAAAGTAATTTTTTTAAACAACAGATCCATTTAAAACTCTCAGTCCCTGGCAGCAAAGTCGGGGGCGGGGGGAGGGTTGGACTCTCTATTTTCTGATTGAATCTGGGTCTTGGCACTGATGGTTGTTCTCTGGTCTTGTGGTCATTGTCACTCAACTTTGTCTGCATACGTGTTCCTAGGCTCCCACTTCATGTGGGCTCCTCTACACTGGGGTCTAGCTGATCTCCTTTAGCTCTAGATTCCTCTGTGCTTTTCTCCTTTTCCCCTGTGAACCTTGGATCCTGCCTTCACACAGGGCTATCCTGACTTCTTTAGACCTGGATATCTGTCTGTCAGAATCACACTTGCCTGGGCAACTTTTGGGGTCTACTGACATTCTACCTTAGTCCCTGTGTTTAGAGCAAAGAGCTTCTGGATCTTAATATGAAATATTTATTCATAGGGGGTTTATGATATTTGCTAAGATTGTGGACTTCAATAGAAACATAGATCTATATGAGAATCCTCTACTTCATTTGGGGATAAAAATCATAACCATTGAGAAAACCTGAATAAAGATAGAAGTTGAAATATAAAGTGGAAAATATATAGAAAATAATCAAAGAAACTAATGAATACTAAGTGGGATTTTACAGGAATTTTTAAAAACTAAATAATTGCATATTTTACAAAATGGAACGCATATTGCTCAGCATAAATAAAATAGATGCTAATAGGCTAGTCTTTGGAACAAGGACTTCTAGAAATCAAGCCACTTAAGCACACATAAAACATTCCCGTGGCAGGACGGTGAGTCATGGCTGCTTCACCTTACGCTGTGATTTCTCTCCTTCTCTAATCTATCACGTCTGCTGTCACCAAAGTTAGTTAGGAGGATCAATTTCTATTGCATGGCATAACTAACTTTACTTCCTTTTCCTATTGTTTGTTTCTGCTGGTTCTCTCCCAGGGACTCGGGGATTAGAGAAGTAGGCAGTCCTCACACGTTTAAGAATAAACTCAGAACCAATGAAATAACAACTCAGTTTTTGCCAGACTGATGGAAATCTTTGTTTCTGTCACAGGCTGACAAATTAGCATAAAAGAGATTATATAACTCTGCTCAAGAAGCTATCAGGGGACCTGAAAGCTATATCAGAACATGCTTTCTGTCACCAATAGACTCTTCCAGGCAGTGAATAGAAACATTATCAAAAGTCCTATCAATAACCAGTCATGCAGGGGTGGGTTGCATTGAATGTCATGTTCTTGAATCCAGCCCTTGAAAAACACTTATATTTAGGTGGCTGTACAATAGGGTACAAACAGACTTATGCACCAGTGTATTAAACTTGGCTAAAAATGCAAGTGCAGATGTATTTACAAGCCTGCAAGCAACTCTAAATCAATAGATGATTTAGACCCTATAACTCAATCTGGAAGTCTTTCGTATCTACTGCTTATATAAAAGGGGAAGAAAAAAGAAAAGTCGTGATGTTTTCATTAGCAGAAAAGTAGGACATGATAACAATAGCTGAAGATACCTGCGGGAGGATGATACAAGCCTCAAAGTGACTAAGTGGAAAGTGGAGAAAGAAAACATCAACCTGGAGACCCGATACAACCATCGAGGTACGCACCCAGAGAATGTTTTGCACAATATGATGCAGGGCTGTTGTCCACTGCTAATTGGTCCTCTAAATATTCAAGGTGAAAACCACAATACGTTTTTATATGAGTGGTTGAGAAGCCTATGAGTTCTTGGATTTCTTGGAGAGAAAAGTACAAAGGCAAATAAGTTTTTAAAATTTTACAGAAAGGCATAGTGGCACATGCATATATTCCAGGCTCTCTGGGAAGTTAAGGGAGGAAAAGAATAAATCTGAAGCCAGCTTGGGATTACACAGAAAGATACTGTGATATATATATATATATATATATATATATATGCACACACATGATATACAAACAATCCTAAGGAATTCATACACAATGCCCAATCCATGAATTTCCATATCATATAACTAAAATCTCTACTTTGGACTAACCAGAAAAATGATAATAACATTCATAACACTTCAGAGAATATAGCTAAGAATAGGGGAGGAGTAATGTGTGTAGACCTACATCCCAAATCTGCAAAAGATACTGGACTCAAATATTCACAGACTAGAGACAGTCTTTGGGATGGTCTGAGTACATTATCTCTTTAGTACAAAAATCTACTCAAAAAAAAAAACCCTCTTCTTTGGTACTTGTATATATTCTGCTCTCCTCTTATTTTTTCCTTAACGTCTATCTACTTCTTCCTCTCATCTTTTCATTTATGTTCCCCTGATTACCAGTGATTACCCTTAACTTCCCACAGCCGTAGGAATTTAAGTACAGCAAGCAAGCAGCAAGTTAAGCTTTTTTGGAAAGTTTTCTGATTGTCACAACCCATGCTTATTGAATTTTGAATTGCAAGGCTGGGTCACCCAGAGCAAACGAGGAGGATGAAACTGAACCACTCAATGCTAAAATAAGTCATTTATTCTGCTGACAATTGTAGACTTTTCTGTCACAGTTTCTCTGAACCGGCCACATTTAGAGAATGGATGAGCGTTTCTATGATGATCTGGAAAAGGGCAACTTTGAAGAGAAGTCATGAGAAAGCCAGACAGAAGAGAATAATCAGAGACAAGATGGCCTTCTGAAACAAACACATCATTTAGAGTATGTTTAAAGCAGCAAAAGCCTGACAACAGCATCAGCTCCCAGAATGTGAAATGCCTTTATAGATACAATGTGAAATCGACATTTGTCATACTCAATCTTCTCAGCCACCTCCAACACGCCCAGCATATTTCACTGGGGTCATTTTCTACCACAAAAGCCTAATGTCAATCTTTAAAAGTATTAAAGTATTTTTCAATGCATTTTGAAGGAGCAATGGAAAGTCTTGGTCCCTGGATTGTCCTTATGCACCGTAAAACAAACAAATAAAAATAAGAATTCATTTGAATTGAGTTGCATCAGGTAGTTGGTGAAGCATAGCAAAGCACAGAGAACAGTGAAGACTGAACACATTAGACCAAGTTTGTTGGTCTATTATTTGAAGCAGACTTTGAAATTTTTGTAATGGGAAACACTTCCAAGCACTTACTACATGCAAAGCAGTGTTCCATGTTGTAGGCCGATGAGTCTCAAATCTAACAACCCAGAAAAGGTATCTAAATGAGCTTGAAAAAATAAAATAAAAACAGATTCTCCCTGAAACAGTTAGAGTCCCTAAGCTAGAGTTGTAAGCCACTGGGTTTTAAAGAAATATTTCAGGTCATTTTGAAGTTCCTAGTTCAGGCACTGTTTTTCCAGAAACCATAGAAGAACTATGACATAACCCCTGGCCTGCTGTACTTTAGAGAACAAATTTTAAGAAACTGCACAAGTGTAGATAAAAATGTGACTATGTCAATGCTAGATAACAGAACGGCAGTGCGAAAATACTACGATGCTGTAAATAATGTTCAGTTTTCGCTCTGCCCTTGGACTGAGCTCTGAAAAGTGAAGGTCAGGATCCAAAGATTGAGCTGAACAAAACAGCACCTCCTTTCACAAAATTATTCCAGGTCCTAATCAAAATTTAGGTGGCTATCAAAGGCCAAGCACTGTTTGGGGGAGGGAGAGGGAGAATGCAAGGAAACAAGAAGATTCAGGTGCAACTAAAATGATTTCTCTTATCGTTTTAACTACATAAATCATTCACGAAATTTATAATTAGCACGGAGCTAATGATGAAACAGCATTCATAATAATAGTAAAATCACATTACAAGAACGGGTTCACATTTTTAAAATGTTAACGTCTTCAAAATGTAGTGTTCACTTTAATTTGCCTAACTAAATTGACCACATTTGTCTTATCAGTAATCTAAAACAGATAAATACTGTTGCAGGAAAAAGAAAAGGAAAAAGAACTCTAAGTGTGTAAAATGTACCACAAATTAACCTAGTGTTTGATCAATTATATATGTATGTATATACGTATGTATATATATATATATATATATATATATATATTGCAGGTTCTTCTTGTACTTGGTCCTTAAATCTTGGCCTTTACCTGATCAAGTAGCTTCTATGACACGCACAAAGCCTGGATAAACTGTGGCTTCAACCAGTAGAGCTCTATCAATCTATCAACAAGCCAGCCAGGCACCAGTGGCTCAAGCTTATATACCTAGCTACTCAGAACTCTGAGATCTGAGGATTGCAGTTTGAAGCCAGCCTGGGCAGAAAGTCCCCATGAGACTCTTAATCCAATTAACCACTCAAAAACTGGAAGTTGTGCTGTGGCTCAAGTGGTAGATCACCAGCCTTGAGTGCAAAGACACTCAAGGACAATGCCCAGGGCCAGAGTTCAAGCCCCACAACCAACAAAAAAAAAAAAGTCAATAAGCCTGTCTTCTGACTACTTGCTGCTCTTGAATTCTGAAGAGCACTTTAGAACACACTTCCTCTTTATCTCGACCCTCAAAGGCAAGGAAGTATTACTGTGTGTTATGAGATGCTCTTGTATCTCTTTTCATGCCTATAGACTCATCTTTAATCAACATATATTCCACAATAAGGACAATAGCCCCCTAACAAGGATTTCATTTGCACTTGAAATGTTGTAGCTAATAGCATCTTATCATACCAAGTGGATTATTTTGACATATGAATGAACTAATCATCAATTATTTTTCCTGTCTTAACATTAGCTCATCGTAGCTCTATTCACTTGCAGAAATGCAAGTGAAATACACTCTTTGTTCTGGGAAAAACTTAAGTATAAGAAGAATACCATATTGATGCAGAAAGAACTATGAGGACCAATGTAAAATAATATAAAATGAATATAAAAGTTGTGGTGAGAATATTACAGAATTAAAAGGAAAGAAAAGCTGTAGGAAAACCAAAGTATGGTATAGGATAGTAGAAAAATGTCTCTATGTCTCAGACACCCTATTTGTTCATGAGGAGAGTGAATCAAATTGGTTTTTTTTAAAGAGAAGAATAAATACTCAGAACCACCAGGAAGAATTTTCAAACTTGAGATCAGGCAACTGAAGCAAATATAGGAGGACTGTAGTCTGAGGCTTGCTAGACAAAAGCTTGAAACTCTCTTCGAAAAACATACTAGACTTGGGTTCAAGTGGTAGAGCATTTGCCAAGAAAGCATAAGACCCTGACTTCAAATTCTAACATTGCCCTTCCCTCCTCCCCCCCCCCGGGCAAAAGGATAAAAATCACATCTTTTCTCCTATTTCCTAGAAGATCTACTCATTGCCAACCCTCCTGCCTTCACAGGAATCCTTGCAGAACCAAGGTACAGCTGGAAAATGTAGTCTGGAAAGCACTGCACCTAACTCTCATCCTTCCCACATTCCATCTGAAAGCCATTAAATTAGATGACTTCCAATAACTTCTAGTTCTCATTGTGTGTTCTCAAAAATTTCAGCACCATATTGGAAAACTCTGATCTGTGATCTTTCTCTTTTTTTTTCTTTTGAGATAAGGTCTTGTAGTTTGGAACGTCTTGAAGTTTACTATACAGCTGAGGCTTGCCTTGGGTTTGCAGTCCTTCTATTCTGCCTCCTAAGTTCTGGGATTACAAGTGTACCCAATTACACCTGGTTTGATCTGTGATCTTGTTGTGCTATGGGACAACATTGGGAATCAATGGTTACCTAACAATTCCAGACACACAGGACTGAACTCAAAGTCTTGGACCAGACGAAGCTTTCCTTCTCAAGCCCAGTTCCAAAAGATTCCAGCTCTGGTGCTCTTTAAGAGTGCAAGGATAAACAGAAACTTAACTACTTAACTGTACTCAGGACTGACTTTGAAATACATGAATTCAACTCACTGAACACATCAAATATGCCCTCAACTGAACTTCCCTTCAGCTGAGTCTCCAAAATGCCCATTGCAGACCTGCTGGATGCCAAAGGAAATACAACAGAAGAGAAATCAGAGTGGAAAGGGTCAAGGGTCCTGAGTGCAGTTAGAGTATCTTACTGGTGCCAACGTCACAAGCATGTGTAACCATGTAACTGCTGTGGATCTCTTCAGTGTCTTGGGAAGGAGGCTGAAATTTAAGCTTCATTAGCCTTACTGTCAATCTCCCTCTGGCTGGAGCCAGGAAGACCAAAGCAAACACTGAAACCAACACTGTGCAAAGTAGATAAAGTGGGATCTGAGTTTAATTCTGCTCCATATCAACCGAAGTGACTCTTAAGGACAAAGTGGGTAAGACTTGCTTCAGATTTACGTGGGACATGTATGTACTACTTAGAAGACTCATATTCCTCTTGTTTGTTTATGTAAATTGTGGGAGGTCAGATTTAACGAAAATCTTCTTGCCTTCTGAGATACACAAACTGTCCAGCAAGAAAGCCCTGCAGGAGCTGTGGCTTTGGAGGAAGTAAACTGCTATAGGTAATGAGAAGTTGGGAGCCACTTGCTAACTGTTGGGTGTTCCCTGTGGAGGAGGATCCAAAAGACCAGGGGGGGGGGACATGGCTCATCCCACTGTGGCCTGCATGCCCTGCTTTTGGCTTTTCCATCCAGCCCCCTGACACCAGATAAATGGTCATTCCAAGGGAAGACTGAGTATATCACAACACAACCATGGGATTTTGATGCCTGAGCTTATTCACTGAGAGCAAGTGGTAGTAAATTTGGAGTTTAACAAGACAGCTCTGGTCATGACAAGGGGGTTGGACTGGCAACAAGAAGGGTCCAAGCGAGCCTGGTGAACAGGCAGGAGTCTACAGTCCTGGTCCAGGTAAAACATGGCAAAGCACTAACTGGAGAGAGTGGGCATGGCCGTGAAGATCCTAGACTTGAAACCACATGGGGAAAAGATGTAGGAAGAAAGAAAGGGTTAGACCCAGCCACTGTCACCCAAAAAAAAAGACGAGAGCTCCCAGTGCCCTTTTTTAGTCCTAAATTCTATTCACATACTCTTTTAATACCTTGGTGACACATTCTGCCACTGTTAGTGAATCTGTCACTGTTACAAATCCCCTGTCTTTTGTTTCATTTACGTAGAAAATCTGTAGAAGTCTATACTGCCCAAGACCTCATTCACATATAACTGAAGTTGTGGTTTTATGTATGTACCACCTTGACTGAAAATGGACCATGTAGGGAAGTCTCCTCCCTGAATGAACTGACTCTATTCCAGGAAAAGTCCTCCATGATTTTACCATAGCATAATCATTACACAAAGACCATAAAACCTCTGAAATCCTAGGCTCTGGGCACATGATCTCTAATTAGGCAATCCACTCTGTTCCTTCCTGTTCCTACTTTTACTTTGAGAAACTCCTCAAACTCTATCCCTAAGGATTTTTTTCCCTTTGAGGAAACCAAAAACCTACTAGGCCCTCTTCCACCATGTCACACTGAAACATCAACACCTTTCCTCTTTAGCCTAGGACAGCACTGGCTGTATCTGATCAGCCTGAGATAACTATGCGTACATCCGCAAGGACTATAGATCTAGCCTGTCTTTACCCTCAGAGCTGTATTAGAAGTCTTGACTAGCTTAGAGAGAAAACTGGTACCAATACTATAAGGAACATACAAAAGGGAAGGACCAAATTGGGAGCCTTCCAGATCCAAGAAAATTTGTCATCAGCAGGACAATCAGTTCCATGTGCCAAATGGATTGCATCTTATGTAATTGAAGTTTTTTCCATCCTAACAATATTAAACAATCTAAACAACTCCAAAATCCAGTGCCTGCCTGATCCCAGCCTGTCTGAGTTTCTTAGACTCCCCCAAGCAATTTCCTGTCAAGCTTGACAAACTTCAGAACTCCCCTTAATGTACCTGTTAGAGGCTCAAAACTTCCTTCTCTGCCTGATTAAGTCCCCCAAGGGGACAAAGCTGCATGTTTCAGAACCTTCCTGCTTCAGATCAAGAGTTGAAAAGATCCATCTAGATTGAAAAGTATCAGGAACCAGACAGATGAAATGATCTCTATAAGACATTAAGGATAGTGTTTTAAAAAAAAGTAGTAAACAAGCCTGTCTATACTTTTCTTCCATACAAGTTTTCCACAAATACTATGGGAAATGGGGTTGTATTTTCTTATAGGGAAACAAAATTGACATTTGTATAACATTTTCACCAAAAAGAATCACTGAATACATTCTTAAAGATATATGTGTATCTATGAATAGATGTTCTTTTTTTTTGTCAGTCGTGGGGCTTGAACTCTGGGCCTGAGCACTGTCCCTGTGCTCTTTCAACTCAACGCAAGCACTCTACCACTTGAGCTACAGCGCCACTTCCTGAATAGATGTTCTTCAAAAGGATGAACACAGTTATTTTAAACATGCACCTCATGTATGGTCATGTAAAGAAAGCACTATATTCCAGAGTGATTCAACATTCTGGTTTCCAAACCAGGCTCATCCCAATGACATCACCCCACATTGGGGCCGGGGGAGTGGGGGAGGATATAAGAGAGGGACTCATTAGGAATCAGACTGATGAGGCTTTGAACCCAACTTTCAAGCTATGTAAGACTAGAGGACACTTATTTAACCTCCCTGGGCATCATTTGAGTAATGGTAATAATCAATCATAATTATCTATTTTATAAGCTTGTTGTAGTAACTAAGTGAAATAATATGTGAGATACAAGGTAATAAAACCAATAAGTTAACTGAATTGGGCATATATGTGAAGCCTGGAAGGCCTCACATATAGAATATACATATAGAATTTTAATAATCAATCCTAAATGAAGCCAAATACTGTTAGTTCACACAGTAATCCTAGCAAGTTTGGAGGCTAAGATCAGGAAGATTTCAATTCTAATCAATCCAGGCAGAAAAGTCCATAAGATTCGATCACAACAGACAAAGCTGGTTATAGTGGTATATGCCTGGCATCTCAGCTATAGTGAGAATCATAAATAGGAGGATCACAGTCCAGGAGCATGCCTGGATAGGAAATGAGTCCTTATCAAAAAGAAACAGTACAGCCATGCCTCGGTGGCTCACACCTGTAATCCTAGCTACTCAGGAGGCTGAGATCTAAGGATTGAGGTTCAAAGCCAGGCCAGGCAGAAAAGTCCGTGAGACTCTTATCTCCGATAAAAGACCAAAGTGGCACTGTGGCCCAAGCAGAAGTGTGCTGCTTGAGCTAAGGAGCTCAGGGACAGTGCCCAAGCCCAGAGTTCAAGCCCCATGACTGACCAAAAACAAAAAATAAAAAACAAAACAAAACAACAACAAAAGAAACAACCAGTATAGGAAATGGCTGAAAGTATGGTTCAGTGATAGGGTGTTTACCTAGTAAGTGTGAGGCCCTAAATTCAATCCCCAGTACTGGTTTAAAAAAAGATGTCCTGAGTTTGTAGGATGGTACAAACCTACAAATGAAATATTCCATAAGTTTTGTTTAGTGTGAAAATATGTTACAGAGGAGTTACAATTACATGAGCAAGGTAATGAATACATTTCTTATCAAGCATTGTTGCCTCCTCCTTTGTTTCCCCTTACCATCCCTTCCCTCCCATCTTCCCCCAACCCCCTCATCAAAGTTGTAAAGTTCGTTTTTTGACATAATGTCTTGTACATCTCATTGTTGCAATGGGTCCACCTGTATTCCTATTTAAACAATTTGTTTTTTCCCTTCCCCTCCACAAATTATACCAACATCAAATACAGTGAAAACAGGGATTATACTGTGAGGGAGGGACATACCAAGCAACAAAGAAATCATCTTATAAATATGTTAGAAACAATAGCAAGAAAGAAAAACCATTTGAATCCTAATCTTGGGGTTCATTTTGCTGACATCAACTTGTCTGAACATTTCTGCTTCTCTCAGACATATACTAGTTATTGCAAATAAGGGAAACCATGGGACCTATGTTTCTTTGGGCCTGGCTTACTTCACTTAATATAATTTTTTCCAAGTCTTTCCATTTCCTAACAAATGGGGCAATGCCATTCTTTCTGATGGAGGCATAGAATTCCATTGTGTATATATACCACATTTTCTTGATCCATTCATTTACTGAGGGGCATCTGGGTTGGTTCCATATCTTAGCTATGGTAAATAATGTGCAATAAACATAGTTGTTCTGGTAGCTTTAGTATGGTCTTGTTTGTGATCATTCAGGTAAATGCCCAAAAGTGGGATTGCTGGGTCATAGGGAAGCTCTATGTGGAGTCTTTTGAGGAACCTCCATACTACTTTCCAAAGGGGTTGAACAAGTTTACACCCCCACAAACAATGCAGTAGGGTTCTCTTCTGACCAAATCCCCTCCAGCACCTGTTGTACTTCTTGATTATAGCAATTCTAACTGGGGTGAGGTGGTATCTCAGTGAAAGAGCAGCAAGCTAAACCCCAATCCAGTAGATGGAAAGAAATAATTAAAATTAAATCAGAATTAAATGAATTAGAATCCAAAAAAAACATAAAAAGAATCAACAAAACGAAGAGTTGATTCATCGAAAAAATTAACAAAATTGACAGACCCTTAGCAAATCTTATCAGAAAAAGAAGAGATCACACCCAAATAAACAAACTCAGAGATGAGAATGGAAAAAAACAAGATTCAGAACATTATAAGGAAATACTTCTCAAACCTTTATGCTAGTAAGTTTGAGAACCTGGCAGAAATGGACCTTTTCCTAGCAATATCAGCATGCGGAAACTAAACCAAGATGAGTGAAACCAACTTAACAGGCAGGTCCATATGAAGCATTGAAATAGAAACAGCAATAAATGACCTCCCATCTAAGAAAAGCCCAGAACTGGATGGATTTATAGTAGAATTCTACAAGGCCTTCAAAGAAGAGCTCACACCAATACTCCTCCAACTCTTCAATGAAATTGAAAGAGAGAGTTCACTACCAAACTCATTGTATGAAGCTATCATAACCCTCATCCCAAAACCAGGCAGGAGTTCATCAAAGAAAAAGAACTATAGACCCATTTCTTTGATGAACATTGATGCAAAACTTCTCAACAAAATGCTGGCCAATCGACTTCAACAATTCATCCAAAACATCATAAACCACGATCAAACAGGATTCATTTCAGGGATGCAAAACTGGTTCAATATACACAAATCAATTAATATAATTCATCACATCAACAAGAGCAAGGATAAGAACCACATGGTTATCTCAATAGATGCAGAAAAAGCATTTGACAAGATCCAACACCACTTTATGATGAAGGTTAGGAATCCATGGAACATTCCTCAATACAATAAAGGCTGTATATGACAAACCTACAGCCTGCATTATACTTAATGGTGAAAAACTAAAGCCATTTCCTCTTAAATCAGGAACGAGACAAGGATATCTACTCTCTCCACTTCTCTTCAATTTAGTATTAGAATGCCTAGCTACAGTAATAAGAGAAGATGCAAACATAAAGGGGATCCAAATAGGGAAAGAGGAAGTAAAACTCTCCTTCTTAGCAGATGACATGATCTTGTATTTAAAGAATCCCATGGACTCCACTCCCAAATTACTAGCAGGGTATAAAATTAACCCTCAAAAATCAATGGCTTTTCTGTATGCCAACAATAAGTAGAGCGTGGCTGAAATCAGGAAAGCAGCTCCTTTTGTAATAGAAATAAAATACCTAGGAATTAACCAAAGAAGTGAAGGACCTCTATGATGAAAATTTAAAACTTGAAAAAGGAAATCAAAACAGAATTTAGAAAGTGAAAAAACCTCCCATGCTTCTGGATTGGAAGGATCAACATCATGAAAATGGCAATACTCCCCAAGGCTATCTACAAATTCAATGTGATACCTATTAATATTCCAACCTCATTCTTCAAGGAAATAGAAGAGGCAATCCAAAAATTCATATGGAACAATAAAAGACCCCGAATAGCAAAAATGATCCTTAACAGAAAGGACAGTGCTGGAGGAATATCAATATCAAATTTCAAACTACTACAAAGCCATAGTTATCAAAACAGCTTGGTACTGGCACAGAACAGACCTCAGATCAATGGAATATAATGGAAAACCCAGAAATGAACCTACATACCTGTAGCCATCTAATCTTCGATAAGGGAGCTAAAACTATAGAATGGAAGAAAGACAGCCTCTTCAGTAAATGGTACTGGCAAAATTGGTTAATCACTTGTAGAAAACTAAAGCTAGATCCTTATATATCAGCCTGCACCAGAATCAACTCCAAATGGATCAAAGACCTCGGAGTCAAAGCAGACACTCTGAAAACACTACAGGATAGAATAGGAGAAACCCTAGGTCTCCTTGGCACAGGCCAAAATTTTCTTAATAGAGACCCAGAAACACAACAAATCAAAGAAAGGTTGGACAAATGTATTGCATGAAATTGCAGAGCTTCTGCAATGCAAAGGACATAGCTAGCAAGATCAATAGAAAGCCCACTATTGGGAGAAGATTTTCACTAGCCATACAATGGACAAGGGTCTCATATCTAAAATATACCTGGAACTCAAAAAATTAAATCCCCCAACAACAAATCCTCAAAGAAAAAACTTTCCATAATTTTAATGTTAATATCTAAATGCATGCATCTTCTTTCTGCCTTCTCAAATGAGCTGATCTGCTTTAAAATAAGCTTTATGATGCCAGTTTTTCCACTATTTTTTCAGAAAAGAAAACACAAGGAACATGTAAGGACCTTTAACTTGAAGTTGCTTCACAACACACATTCCATACTAGTCCCTGGCTTTCCTAGTAAACTCCAATGTGCTTCTATGTTTGAACCTGGCCAGAGGGAACCACTGATGTTTATTTCTAGTTCCCAACTAGTAACAGTTTCCAAACTGCATGTGATCCTCTCTTCTCTTACTTTTGTGTGATGGAATTCTAGACAGTGGTTTCCAAACATGGCTGCCTTGTATTACACGAAAACTTTGAAAAACCTTATTCCCTAAATCCTTCTCTCCCCACCCCAGAGAGTGAGAGTTAGTTGGTCTGGGATACAGCCTGGAATTCATTTTTCTAAATTTTCAAGGAGGATATCTGACAGAGGGGCCATTCAGCTCTATGCCAGTGGAGGAGCAGAAGACCCCACTCCAATGTCCCTCCTTCCTCTAGTCTCGTTGCTGACACTTCTCTATCCTCTGTATCCCCTCACAGGATGACTTCTGCTCATCTACTTCTCTGTCCTTCCTTACCTTTTTACTGGGAGCTCCTGAAAACAGAGATTATACACACACACACACACACACACACACATACACACACACACACACACACACACACACACTGCGAAACAGACCCTGCACACTAAAGATTCTCAAGCTAATTCTCCTTGCAGCAAACTAACCATCGCTATTCCTTCTGCTGCTCTGAACAGAGTAACTAGGCTACAGCAACTCTTTCCAGAAAGTCAGGACATTGATGCTACAAAACTTGAAGGACACCCTGAAAGGCATCCTAGGACTACACGATCCCCTCATCAATCAGTCAGAAATGGGCTGTGGCGTGTCTGGCAGTGATGGTTACTCGCTCACACAGCCTTCTTTCCAGGCTCCTTGAGTGTGAATATAATTAAAGTCTCTGCATATTACCTCTTGTAGTGTGCCTGGTCCTCTTTCCCGCTCATTGTTCAGATAAGACAAGACTGATGAATGTGAATATGTCTAACGTTAAAGCAGGCAGGAGATAATGAAAAAGGCTGATTGGAAAGTCCTTATCAACCCAGGAGAGTTCTGAGATACACAGAGCCTGCAGACAACACCGCAGACCTGCCTTCCAAAGTCAAGAAGTAGAGCTGCAGTGGCTACAAAGCGCATACCTCTCTCCTTTGCTGCCCTTCTGTCCACCACGCTACCTATGCCCAACTCCAGCAGGACTGATATTCTCCAGGGAGGGAAACTTTGGATCCCACAGCTCAGTGTCCCTCAAATCCCCAGTGCTTGGAAGATTCATAGTACAGGAAACAGAAGTTAACCTCTGTACTAAAAGCCCTTTAAAAGATCAAAATTATTTTCAGAACAATTGCTATTTTCTACAGCTTAATACCAAATGCCTAATGGCCTCTGGCTGTCAAGTCCAGCTTCAAGTTCCCATCTTCTAAACCTCCAGATCTATCTACTTATCACACATCATGGGGATTGTTAAAACTATTAGAATAGTGTGGTGTGCCACACTACAAATATGAATGTGCCTTATTTTTTTCTCTTCTGTTGTAACCCTCCTACAAATAAAACAAGGCTTAATCTTCAACTCACATCCCATTGTTGCCATGAAGGATAGCTTAGACTGCAACATATCAGTCCGTCTCAGAACAAACCATTCCCACTCCCCATTGTCCAAAGTCTCCTTTCAAGGCACTGTGATGCAGAGATAAGGATTACTGATCGTGGAGCTCGAGGGCCTGGGTGCAAAGACCAGATTCTCTACTCATAAGTCTTGATATCTTCAGCAACAGTTAAACTTCCATGGTCTCATCTCTCTAGTGTGGGTGAGATAATAGTGCCCACCTCCAAGATTCTTTTCAGAATGACTGCTGAGCTATGAAGATGAGCCTAACACACATACACCAGTGTTATTCCTGAGTCTGAGATGAAGGGTAAGACTGATTGTGTCAATAACACTCACTGAGCCAATGAGCATTTGGGCACATTTCTTTAGTTTCTAACTGTGAACACTGTCTCTGGTTCACCATCACTACTTCAGGGTTTTTTTCCCAACTTTTCTTCCATTACAACATTAAAATGGCTACTTCAATCATAGGTTTTTAACTAGCATTTTTGCTAGGAAGTTATTTGCCTTTATGGTATCACATTTTTTAACTATATAACATATTTCTCTAAAACATACATCATTATCATACTTTAAATATTGTTTTCAACTCATTGATATTTTAATAAAAGATTAACTCCAGGTAGTTTTACATTAAAACCTTTTTTTTAAGGACAGAAGTCATGTTTTCCAAAGTGTAAATAAAAAAAAACTCCAATAACTCATATACTGAAATAAATTAAGCTGGATGCTATAAGCCAGGGATAGAAAGGAAAAGTTGACATTTTAGGTTCCCTCTAAAATACAGCCACAGAAGTTTGACAAGGACTGTGATAAGCAGACATGTCAATGAACATTACTTCAGTACATATCACCTGCCAGGACATTCTTGGAAGTTATTTCCTACTTAGTTGTAACCTGTTCCATTGGGTGGAGAAGTATGGAAAAGACATAGTTTGAGGAGCACTCATTGCTCCTAAGAGCTGTACAGAGGGCTGGGAAGGTGGCTCAGTGGTAGAGCGCTTGCCTTGCATGCCTGAGGCCCTGGGTTTGATTCCTCAGCACCACATAAGCAAAAAGAAAAAAGCCGGAAGTGGCGCTGTGGCTCAAGTGCTAGAGCGCTAGCCTTGAACTGAAGAGTTGAGGGACAGCGCCCAGCCCAGAGTTCAGGCCCCACGACTGGACCCAAGGGAAAAAAAAAAAACTAAGAGCTTTACAGACTAAGAACCTGTATTTGTTCACCCATAAGTGATGCATCGGTCAACCACTGTATATTCTAGAATGGCTAAGTCTATGGTTTAAAAATGTATCCAAAGAAAATTTTTCCATTCTGTTTCCTATCATTTGAACTTTTGCCTTCCAATTTCCCATAGTGATTCACCTCAGAAACCCTTTAAATGGGTAAATCTCCAGTGGGGACCCAGCCACTACCAAGACATGGATACTTATTGCAACAGGATGAGTGAAGGTTGGAATACAATCAGAACTTGCTTGGAGAATAGCAACCTGGATATTTATAGTTAAAACCATGTCTGAATGATCAGCTTGAAAGTCTTACATGAGTAGCATGTGCTCTGGCCATTTCCTGTCCTCCACCATTATTTTACAAGAAACTTTTCATTTTTCAGTAGCTTCAGAGTAAACCTGGACCCCAAGTTTGCCATTTAGTTCCATCAACAACTGCTCGACTACACTATTATATCTTTTAAGTAACAGAAAGTTTTTAAGTCAGATGAGATTGAATAGATAGTAGGAAATGTTGGTGTATTTGAGGGTGTATTTGATTGGTGTATTTGAGGTGTATTTGATGGATAAGAAATAAGGTATATAATAAGGCATATAAATAAGGTATATAATAAGGTATATAAATATCCAATTATTGCTAATTGGATATTTAGGCTGTGTGTGTGTGTGTGTGTTTATGTGCTGGATATTAGATACTGCTTGGGGTTACAATAGCACTAAGTGGACATTAGTCATAGATTCTTTAGTTATCAAAGAACTGTGGATATCTTCATTAACAAATAGAAGGCCCTTATAGTCAAATTATGAAGAAGAAGCAGAGTTCTTTTAAATTGTGGCATAGAAGGAGTGTGAATAATGTGTCAGATGATGGGCTTTATGCTTGAGCAAATACTGTAAAAACTCTCTGATCTTCTATTGTTCCTGCAGAAAGTTACCACAAGTGACAGCCGACAACCAATCTACTGGAGACTCTAAACAGGTTCTCGTTCTGGCAGAATCATCACCCTTTGACTTCTGGCTCCTTTTCCCAGCTTCAAAGCCAGCAATAACCTGATGGCTCACGCTCGAGTCATATCATTCTTTTATGTCCATGTCTCTCCCTCTTCAAAAATTGTGATTCCACAGGGCTAACCTATACAATCTTGAACAATGTTACTAAATGAGAGAACAAAAACCAGGTGTGGGGAGTGGGAAGGTGGGTGCTCACAAGGATACTCTAGAGTCCTCCTAAACTAAGAATTAAAAATCAATATGGCTTTAAGGATTAGCTCCATGGATGAACTATATCAAAATACACATGTTAGTCTGATTCAGGATCATCTATACCATTTCTTACTGTCACTGAAGAAAACAAAAGTGGGGTAAATGTGTTACCCTCTTTTGTATCCACACATTACCTGCAACAAAACTCATGACCAAAAATTGCTTAATCCACTCATCATTCAAGGAATAGTCCAAGCACTGCCTTTCTTTAGGAAGAGCCTCTCCCTGATGCAGAATTTGTTCCTCTTCCTTACAACTGTGTCCCTGGTGCTCTCCTTTCCAGCAGTACTTATCATTCTGTAATGTAATTTCCTGTCTCTGCACCTGTCTTCCCTGCTGCACGATGAGGTCTTTTTAGAGGACAGGGACCATGACTTATACATCTTTGTATTCTGAGCACCTAGATTAAACATGTGTACTGAATGAAAACCTGGGGAGTAAATTGAGAGGATTTTGAACCTCAGTCTTCAGGAAAGGTGAGAAGGGGGCATTTGGGGAATGAATCTAAATGCTAGCAGCTTTCAAATTAGAATAATGCACAATAAATCTAAGTCTTGAAGATGCTTTTAGGCGAGGGAGACAGGAAACGGACAGAAACTAAGAAATAACAGAAACTTTCTTTGGATGGACTGTAGATTAGAAAAGCAAGGTCAAAACATAGATAAGAACGTTTGCTATGATTATATACATTGTCAGCAACACTCAGAATAAAAGTGAACATTAGCAGTAAAACTGTATATTGTTTTTTTTTTCAGAAAGAGCAGCAGGAATGTTTTAAGCAGATATAACTTTTCAGTCAATTAATAGATGTTTAAAAAAGTTTTGTGAAACAGTTTATGAAATATTTTAACATTACCTGACTGGGAAAAAGAACTTGTTTTTATCTTTCCTGGAAATTCAAAGTGGATTGTTGCATGAATTTCAAGTTGAATTTGGAACAAAAGAAAAAAACTAAAACTTGAGCTAAGCGATCTTCAAGGAGACAGGGAAAAGAAGGGTCAAATAAAGAAAAATTGGAAGAAATAAAACAAATGCAGCTCTCTTTGTTGTTTTTATTTTCATAAAGGTCAGTGGCTCCATTGGTTTAAAAGAAAAGCACCTAAAACATTCATCCATAATTACCTGGCTGCAACTTTGCCATTTTTTGAGCCAGGTGACAGGTTTTAGCAGATAATCAATGGAGATTTGACTTCATTAAGTAAATTAGTATATAAATAGACAGGCATTAGCGATATTTAAGAAAAAAGATGGAAAGTCCCCAATGGCTAACTGAATCTAAATTCATAATGGGGCCTGGTAGCCATTCATAGGTTGGGCTGGGGTTAGGGAGGTCTCTCTGCTCTTGCAAGCATCACATACTGAATTCTGTGGCCCTTGCTTAGCCATGTTCCTGTCCCATCTGCCAAGATAAACAGCCCCTGGACAGTATTATTTTGCTGCCCTTCCCTGACCAATGAGCTATTATCCACAATCAGCCAGTCAGGACTGAGCACTTTCTGGCCTCTTTCATTTCTATAGGTAGACTAGAGAATCTGGAGAGAGAGTAAAGATGCTCTATATATCCAGTGTCTTCCTTTGTTCCTTTGACTGAGCTTTCATTTACTAAGGCCATACCTTCAACACTATTTTCTTTTCCTTTTTCCTTATTTTGTTGTTGTGGGTAGTGGTTTGTCAGAGGTAGGACTAGAATCTGAACTCAGGACCTTGCACTTGCCAGACATTCATTCTACTACTTGCTCCAGTCCTTCTTGATGTTTTGATCTTTTTTTTTCAAATAGCGACTTGCTTCTTGCTTAGTTCTGCTGAAATTGCGATTTATTTATGTTTTCTATGTGGCTAGGATGACAAGTGTATGCCCCATGCCCAGTTTCTTACTAGTTGAGATGAGGTTGTGCGAACTTTTTCTGACTGTCCTGAGATCCTCCTGAGTAGCTAAGGTTACAAGTATGAACCACCATGATAGGCTCTTTGTTTTTTTTTAATCACCACCATCACCACCACTACCACCACTACCGGGCTTTATCTCCTGAATTCTTTCCTAATGAGCTTATATTGACAAATTGAAAGAGAGGCAGTGGTCTTTTTCCTAAGTAGAAGGTTACACTGTCCCACTGCGGTGGATGAGGTTCATCTCTTCCCAACTCAATTGTGTGTCATCATGGGGCTAGTTTGAAATCAGTAAATTATCAGGGGATAAAATCAATAAACATTACAAATGAGGCTACTGTTGGTTTTCCATGAACCTATTTCCGTGAACCCAGCACCTCCCTGGGTATAGTTCATTGTTCAAACATAACAAAAATCATGTCGAGAGAAATGTACAACAGAAGACTTGAATAACTTCGAGTATAACACACTGCCAACACAGTGCTCCAAATAACTCAACAATTACAAAATTTAGCTTTTCTTTCCATGCTGGATGCTTATCAGACATCTATGAAAATTCAAGGAGGAGAAAGCTTTTAAATTTGTTGTCAAAATTTCTATATATAGTGAAAAGTTATTTCTAAGTGTTCTACTACTTCATGTTTTATTATTTAAACAGAAAAGCTTAGAGATTACCACTGGATACATTTTGTAGTGTGAGATAGAGCAAGGACCAAATCTGCCACAACAAATTGACATTTCCAAGGCATGGCAGGTGAACAAGTCACTTTGGATCAGCTTTTGTAAAGAATTGCTATTTTCAAACCATTAGAAGGCTGGATTTGTCTTTCTCCAAAGTATCCTTTGAAAGTGTGCCGGAAATAGCATTATTTAAATAAACAAATTATGCTCTTAAAACTTTAATAAACAAAAAAAAACTAGACCATTCAAAGGCGCCGCGTACCGAAGTATAAGAGATTCAAGACTGCCAACTCATTAACTTACATTGCTAGCTTAACTATTGCTCTTGTCCAGTTTTTGTGGTGGTTGTTATGTGTTTTGTTTTGGCAGGCCTTAGAATATATCTTCCACTGACACAGAGACCTCTTCAGTTAAACCTAGATGAATCCTGGATGGCAACAGTTAGAACTCTTGCACTGTTTTTATCTTATTTCCTTTTGTTTCATTTGGTTTCTATCTTGGGTGCTATCAAACCTCCGCCACCACCAAAAGAATACACCTAACCTAGGCTGCTGAGGAATGAAACACCTGGAGCGCAACATAGTCACCTTGTGTCCCCACAGACCCCCATAGCCACCAATCCCCAGATGTGTGAGCCTACCCAGCTGTGTTCAATAGAGATGCCCAGCCATTCATTGAGCCATAAATTCATGAACAAGCCCAACAGAGACCAAGCTTAGCCCGGCCAAATCAGATGAGCACAACACAATCAGAACTAGATGAATGACCAGTGTTATGCAAATAAACCTGTAATGAACTTCTGCTTACGTGGTAATTTTGCAGTAAATTGGGTTATGTCGGGAACTGCTTGGGTCACTGACAGGCAGTGTGATCCATACCATTGTGCTTACTGTAAGGTTCAAATTTCTCTTATCTCACTGTAATGTTTATAATAAGTACAGTGTGTATGTACTGATCACAGCTCACTAAATAAAAACAAATGTTTTCCTCTCACTCATTTTTCATTTTTCTGGATCAGTTAAATGAGCCATTGTATCGACATACCTGTTTCTCCTTGGAACTGCATATGTATGCAAACCATGCTCTTACTGGCATTACACAAATCAAATAATTACCAGAAATAAATCATATGCTAAAACTGAGATGATTATCTTCATTTATTGTCATAGTTGCAATGTTTTATGTTTACCAATGAGTTATAAACATAGTTCTATTTCTTTAATAAAGACTGAAATCAACATTGTTTCTAATCAAATATTTTTGATACATAGCAAAGTACAAGAGAATAAAGCAGCCCCCACACAACTGTTACTCAAAAGAATAAATGTCAACATTTTGCATATTCTATTTCAGAATCTTTTATAAACACAAACACATTACAGATGCATGGGAGAAGAATTGTTCTACTCTTTTAGGACACATTTTATGCCTTTTCTCCCAGACTCTCAGTATATGATTTTACTGAATCTAATGATTCTATTTCCACAGTTTTATAACTATACTGCATATGAATGAACTTGAATTTTCTATTCATATGTACACATCCACATATATCTACACTATATAAAAATATATAACTGATGTATTTTAAAATTGTTATCCAAATTGGCAGAAAAAAAAATCTGCCCCTCACCAGACTCTGTGGATGTTCACATCTCCACAATTAATAGGTACTTTGAGACTTCTTAATTTCTGTCACTCATTTGAGCAAGACAGTGTGTTTGTTGTCATTATATTTCTTGATTAGTAGTAATTTTAAACACTTTCACATGCTTGTTAGCCTTTTATATTTCTCTTCTTTGAATTCTCTATAAGTATTTTTTCCTAGGTATGTCAGTCCTAAGGCTTTAACTCAGGGCCTGGGCACTGTCCTAGGGCTTTTTTTTTATTCAAGACTGGCACTCTGGCATTTGAGCTACAGCTCCACTCCCAGCTTTTTTGGTGGTTAAAAAGTCTCATGGACTTTCCTGCCTGGGCTGACTTCAAACCACAAGCCTCAGCCTCCTGAGAAGCTAGGATTACAGGTGTGAGCTATCAGCGCCTGACTGGGTTCATATCTTTTGTTCTCACTTGCAAACATTATTTTCCAATCTGCCCTCTTTTCAAACATTCACCAACATGAATTTTCTTTTTTGTTTATATATATATAGTTTTATTATAAAACAATAAAGTTACAGTTACATGAGTAAGGTAATAAATACATTTCTTATCAAGCATTGTTACCTCCTCCTTTGTTTTTCCCCTACTATCCTTTCTCTCCTCACCTCCCCAACCCCTCCCTCCCCCCTCCACCCAATTTGTAAAGTTCATTTTCAACATAGTGTCTTATACATCTCATTGTTACAATGGGTCAACTTGTATCCTTATTTAAGCATTTTGTTATTTTCCTTCCCCTCCCCAAATTATAAAAATGTATATATAAGATGCAGGGCACTGACATCAAATAGAGTGATGTGTCCCTATCTTGGGGATCATTTTGTTTAACATCATTTTATATGATCATATGTATATAGCTTGTGATCTTTACTGCTTGAGGGGATGTGGCCAAAAGGAAACCCTATTGCATTGTTGGTGGGAGTGTAAACTTTTCAACCACTATGGAAAGCAGTGTGGAGGTTCCTCAAAAGACTCCACATAGAGCTCCCCTATGACCCAGCAATCCCACTTTTGGGCATTTACCCAAACGATCACAAACAAGGCTATACTAAAGCTACCAGAACAACTATGTTTATTGCAGCATTATTTACCATAGCTAAGATATGGAACCAACCCAGATGCCACTCAGTAGATAAATGAATGAAGAAAATGTGATATATATATATATATATATATATATATATATATATATAGGAATTCTATGCCTCCGTCAGAAAGAATGATATCACCCCATTTATTAGGAAATGGAAAGACTTGGAAAAAATTATATTAAGTGAAGTAAGTCAGGCCCAAAGAAACATAGATCCCATGGTTTCTCTTATTTGCAATAACTTGTATTTTCTTACTATAAAAGTTATCAGTTTTGAGCTGGTGCCAGTGGCTTATGCCTGTAATCCTAGCTATTCAAAAGGCTGAAATCTGAGGATCACAGTTCAAAGCCAGCCCAGATAGGAAAGTCCATGAGACTCTTATCTCATCACCAAAAAAAGAGCCAGAATGGAGCTGTGGCTCAAGTAGTGGAGCACTAGCCTTGAACACAAAAGCTCTGGTATAGCACATAGGCCCTGAGTTTAAGATCCAGGACCAGCACCAAAAATAAAAAAAATTTAAAAAAATAAAAAATAAAAGAAGGTGTATCAATTTTGATGTCATTGAGTTTATTCACTTGTGCTATGGCTGAATGCTTCCTTGACATCTTTTTTTAAAAAAAAAAGATTTAATCCCTATTGAGAGATAATAGTGTATTTTATCCCATGTTTTCTTTTAAACTGGTACGTTTTGCTTTTTATAGGAGCTGAGGAGGTATCTCTGCTGTGGAGTGCTGTCCTAGCATGTGGGAGACTCAGTTTAATCTCCATGATCCCTTGTGGAACAAATGTGTCCTTAGACTAGGCACCACCTCCAGTGAGGGAGAAAGTCTTGAATGTTCAACTAGGGTCATCATTGCTTTGTAGGCTGCATAGCCTATGGAGAGGTATGTGCTTATGCAAGCCTGTCCCTATGGGTGGACTTCCTTCCGGCTCTCTCCCTGCATGAATGCTTTAACCTCATCTTTCACAGAATTGGCTATCAAAGAGGAAACCTCAGTGGCCACATTAGTGCGTTCAGTTTACGCTGGTCTGTATGACTAGGATTTTTCTCTAGGTTTCTAGAATCTAGAGATTCTGTTTTCTTTTAGTGACATCACTTTTCTTCAATAACCTTTAAGGGATGTCTTCCACATTTCCATGTACAAACTCAGGAAGAAGGCCTAGGCACATCAGCTACATCTGTCATGAGGCTGGACATCTCCTTATTGATTTTACAATGAAGGTCATTAGTCACTTAGAAGATTCATTATGTATTGCTCCACAGCAAATTAAAGGAACACTTAATGGCTCCAAGCAACAATAAATACTGTTTATTTCTCATGGTTCCCATGGGTTAGAAATGAAAGAGCAGTTCCATTTATGGACCTGGCTTAGAATCACAAGTTTACCCATGCTTAAACTTTGTGTAAGGCATTTTGCTTCCCCACAAAGAATTTGACCTGACGCCCACAAAGAATCTGAAATTCATTCAGACGCTTGGCTTCATCTTTACATTGTGTGTTCCTGAGAATACAATCTTTGTCCAAAAACCAATTCTTTCATTTTGGCATTGTTTCTGATTGGAAGAGACCCAGGATGTTCAAACCTAGTTGGTCCTTACTACTTTACATATTCTAGTCCCCTCCCCCCTTGGCTTGCCTTTCTGCTCTCATATCAAGAAGAAACCAAGAGCCACCCTTACTATTATGCCCAGAAATTTTCATAACAGGATAGCCACCAACTTGTAAAGTCACCTATTCCATATGACCCAAGTGTCGGTACTACTAAACTTCCTGCCACTACCTGAGAAGACTTCTCGCTACTCTAATTTCCAAATCCATTATCTGGACTTTCCTACCGGCCCTTACCTGAAGCCTCCATGAGAAGCAGCTTTGGCCAGAGTCTCCTCAGCAATTCCTTACCACTCCTCAACTCTTCAATATCTGTTCCCCTTACCTCCTAACCAGGGCCTCCCCACATTCTCAGCTTTGCCTTCTGGTAGCACCCTTTTCTCCATATGCTAGTCACCCACTGCTGTAGAGCAGATCACGCCTAAACTTGGGCTCAAAACAATAACTTGCCAGATGCCAGTGGCTCACCTGTAATCCTAGCGACTCAGGATGCTGAGCTCTGAGGATCATGGCTCAAAGCCAGCCCAGGCAGACTCTTATCTCCAATAAACCACCAGAAAACCAGAAGTGGTGTTGTGGCTCAAGTGGTAGAGCACTTGTCTTGAGCTGAAGAGCCAAGGGACAGTGCCCAGGCGCAGAGTTCAAGCCCCATGACGGACAAAAATAAAAATAAAAGCAAAAAAGAGAATCACTTGCTCTTTTTCCATTTCTAAGGGCTGGAGATGCAGCAGCCACTCCACTGGGAAGTTCTGGCTCTTGCCTGACTCCCTGCTGCAGAAGAGGGAAGCATGGCTACCCTCCCCTTAACTAGACTGGGACCTGAGGCCATGTGACTCTCTGCCATGACATGTTGGTGCTGTTTTTTGGTGGGAAGGCTCAGCTTTCCTCCCTGTGGATCCCTGCCTTGCTGGTCTAACAAGGTCATCGGTTTGCCCTACAATGCACAATACATGAATGCAAACAACAGCAGAGGAGTCCCAGTGTCTGGGGGACATTGCAAATTACAACATTCCCCATGTTGGAAATGAGTCACAATTCAGCCCACACTTGATGGAAAGAGAATTAGACTCCATCTTTTAAACAAAACCAGTTCAAATCACTTGTAATGTATTTGAAGCTCATGTTATTCAGGAACTCGACCATCAGCTCATGCTAATAAAACTACGCATTTTATTTAGAAAAAAAAAAGACAACCTTTATACTTCTTCAAGAAGTCAGTCTTTGGTACAAATGCCAAAAGTGATATTGCTGGATCATAGGCTAACTCCATGTTTAGTTTTCTGAGGAGTCTCCATGCTGATTTCCCCTGTAAATCTGTAAAATACCATACTGAGAGAAGGCCTCCAGGTCATAAAGGCACATGTTTTCTCACATAGACCCAAACTACAAACTCCCATACAAACACAGAGACATAGGCACATATTCACAACTTAGTCGAATATATTATATAAAGGTGTGAAACTGCATGGAGTAAACCTTTTGAACCATTAGCAGAAAGTCTAACAAAATAAATATTAAGAAGGTGAAGGTAGATTATAGGGGTGTGTATGGGAGGTGGTGGATGAATGAAAACAGCAATGAATAAGGGAAGAGATAGCCAGAATACTCAATGTCCATATGTGATAAAGGAAGTGGAAACTCTGAAATGAATTTGTGAGAAGAAAACAGACAGAACAGGAGAAAATGATGGAAGGGGTGACTTGAATCTTTGGACACTTCAGTGAGACCTTAACTTTAAGCCCATTTTACTATCAATCTTTTGAAGTTCAGAAAAAAAATCAATAAAAATAAAAATTTGTAACACTGTAGCAGGCAAAATGACATTAGGAGGTGACAAGAAATAATCTGAGCTTTCAAACTCATAATGCATACCCAGCTCATCATAAAGGGAAAATAAAAGGAAACAGCCCATAAGATAATGATTGTCAAAATGAGCAGGTATGTAAACAATACAGACTGAAGTTGTCAGTCACACAAAATACAACCATAAGCGAACCACAAACATGGCCAGCATCAGCAAAGAACGCCAAACAGAGCTACCACACAAGCTGCAGAGATATTCAGGAAATCCCAAATCTCTATTTCCTCCCTGGGAAATTTTCCTCTCATTTGACTAGATGGATACCAGCTAACATTGGAAAATCACTTGATTTGTGAGTCTCTAAGCTTTTCCACCTCCCTAATTAATTTTGTAACTAATTTCCAACTCTAAGTGAAAATTCATCACATTCATTCACAAAGTAGGGGTTACTTATAATATAAACACCAAACATCCTCTATACATTCTCTAGCTTAGTAATCAATGAATTAGAAACTCCTACTTAGACTCATTTATCATCAAGATTATAAATTATACAAATCAATGTTTACAAACTTCCTGCAGCTTCCTAGAGGAAGGGGACTGTATTGAATACTTTTTCTTTCTCCGTAGGAATTAAAGGAAGGGTACTTTGATAGAGATTCATCTTTCCATTTTCTTACATAACCTTCCCATTTCTACATGCTACATAGGCACTCACTTAAAATTCTTTCCAATTTATCTGCCTCCTTTCAAAAATTAAACAAAACTTTATCATAAGGCTATTCTAAGAATATAAGTATACATTGTCTATGTGCCCCACTTTAGAATTTTCTTTTATGTCTCCCTTACTACCCTGTAGATTGCTTCTGTGCCCCCCCACCAAATACCAACTCTTCTTTAAAGTTCATTAAGCTCAGTTTTGAAGAATTAAAATTTTCATAGGAAAAACAAGCACCATCTTTTTTAATACTAAGTTGTCTGACAATGGACAGACTTGGGAAAACATAATTAGAAAGTCAGCAATTGGAGTGTCTAAGGATTCGTTTTAATAGATGGTAGCACTTAATCAAAAAAAAAAAATCAAACACTGGATGGAAGGAAAGAGGTTTACCTGGTAATTAGAAAAAGAAAACGAGGGCGGAATCCAGGACACTGACCTGTGTACATGCTGTGGTAGTTAACTTCCCTTTCTGGTATTTGAGGAGCTAAATGGAGCACAAAGCAATCTTTCCTTAATTCAACTAAACACAAAATGAACACGCTGACAGCATCGAAAAACTCAGTGAGAGGAAAAGTGTAGAAACATTAGCATCTGGAAGGGCCTGGGAGAGGCCTTAAAGCCATGAGTAAGTTGAAATCAAGCACTGAGGACATGTCCTTAAATTCAAACTCAGATACGGAGCTAAGGCTGTGTGAGGTAAACCTTACAAACAATACAAGAGTAGCAAAATAGATGTTTATGACAGATGCATATATTTCTTTTTTTTGTGGGGGGGAGAGGGTCCGGTCATGGGCCTGAACTCTGGGCCTGGGCGCTGTCCCTCAGCTCTTCAGCTCAAGGCTAGCACTCTACCACTTGAGCCATAGTGCCACTTCTGGCTTTTTTTTTCTGGTTATGTGGTACTGAGGAATGGAACCCAGAGCTTCATGCATGCAAGGCAAGCGCTCTACCACTGAGCCACCTTCCCAGCCCCAGATGCATATATTTCTTTACAAAACTATTTTAAGCAATACCAATTTTAAGCAAATTGGTATTGGAATATTCATATTAGTGTTATTAATATAAGTTGTTATTACTAGTGATGTGAATGCTATTAATGTTAATATTGATAGTGAAATTAAGAGAAAGTATGGGTACAATCTGGTTAACCACACCCCTGAGAAGTTATCCATCATGGGGGAATTCAAATAACCAAGGTAAAAAGCAGTAAGCCTGAAACCATGCTTTTAGCCAATTTCTTACTCAGTAATGCTCTCTAGAATATGACTTACCATGTGTCCCTGCCCTTCCTCCGTCACTTCCAAGTATTTTCTTCCAAAGGGTAGGATTTTGCATACTCTGTTCACTGTTACGCTCTCAGTACCTGGTACAGTTCTGTCAGACATGTTCCGTCACCAGCCCAGATATTGAGAGAAATGCCACTCGCAGCCTTAATGTTCCTTTTCTCTACCACCTCTCACTCTGAGTGGTATCCTTTTCCACCTTGAATTTCTCAGACCCTTCCTAAGACTTTCTGACATGCCACAGTTAAGGAAATGTGACCAGTACTCATCTCACAATCAAATCTGACTTCAGTTACCTTAAAGCTCTTGGCTAAACAGCATATAGAAAAGGTTTCTCAGAAGTCACTATAGAAAGCACCTGTCTACTTCCTGTCTTCCACTGACCAATCAGAAAGGTGGAATGAAATGTCAACAAAGTGGGAATGCTGTAGAAAGTTCTAGGCATTCAAGAAAAATTAGGCATCTGGATTCAAGGGTCTTCTAGTAACCGGCTGACAAAGTAAAATGCTGCCAGCTTATATTCTAACTACAAACTATAATTCAAAGAGCAATCATGAATTCTGATCCTAAGGGCTGAGGATGGTAAAGTGCTTCCCTGTCCTGTGTGAGGCCAGAGTTCAATCCCCAGCACCGCAAAGAATTAAAATTAAAAAAAAAATAAGTAATGAATTAAAATTTTCTTGTGTGATATTCAAAATTCTTTTGTTCCCAGATGTGTTTCACTTTCAAATCGTATTGCATGAAACCAATTTGCCTATTCATATCAGTGTGAGCATGAACTAACCCCACACACTTATTTTTTGTCAAGAAAGCACAATAGCAGTCTGGTTCTTTTTCAATAAACTTCTCATGTATACACCTGAAAAACAGTCAGGGATTAAAGAAAAAAAAGTCAACATAACTGATTCAGGCAATATCTGAAACAATATCTGTATCTGTTAGTTGTTAATTTTGACAGTGTTCAATTTAAAATATTTGCTGAGGTTTAGTTTGCACCTAAAGCACATACTCTTCCCCCCGGCCCAAGATCGACATTCTGAAACAGAAAGAGAACTATTCCTTCCTCTACCTTCTCTCTCCTCAGACCCTTGGTCTCCATGATACAGAATACAAAGGACTGGCATGGATGAGTCTGATAACTCGGTAGTCTTGAGTCAAATGACACAGTAAAAGAAATAAAGAGAAAATAAGTGGCCTTTTGGTAAGGATCTGGGAGGGGGCTGGGACAGAGTACATGACAAAGTACAGAGTACAGAGTACAGAGACAAAACATCTGTCATGCTCTGACTTCCAGGGGTAGTCATAGAATCTGACAGAAACCCATTAAAAAAAAAGCCCAGTTAAGTTCAGTAGATTTGTACCAAATCAACTCTTGCAAGCTCTTAAAAACTGGGGTCTGCTTCAAGTTGACATCTGGGAATGTACATAGACAAAAATCAATCCAGATAATTGGTGAAGGGAGGAGATAGACTATTTGTCACCAGGCTTGAATTGATTCTTCTTCCCTTAAAAATTAATAAATCAGAAGAAGTGTCAAATCTGGAATAGTATTTAATGAGGCAGTGTGCTCATTTCTGGAACATAGTCTTTGACTATCAACTCTATAACAAGAAACAAGTAAAACAAAAGATAAAGAAAAAGAAAAAAAATGAACTGAAGAGAGCTAGCTTTTAGATAACAAGAGGTGGCACGTCACTTAAAATATAACCGTAGATCATGAGTCTGCAAGGCATCAGAGACAGCATCTATTTTAGAGGGAAATCAATAATGTGAATAACAAGCTTGTGACTTTTAAAAGTAAAACACATAAGATATATGAAAATTATTATGAAATTGAGCAGTTATGTGAATATAAAAAGCATAGAATTTCAGAAGAAAAATAAACCCCCAAAATGGAATTCATTTTATCAGAAGAAAATGTCCTCAGCTTAAAGAAAATGAGCCAAGTTTGCAAATCATCTTGTACAAGTGAAAAGAAGAAAAGAAACTCATATCTAGGTATAAAATGGTAGGCTTTGTAAAAGTTGGGGAAATAATCATGTAGTTATCCATCCAGGAAGAAAACATGGTTATCTATAATGGAAAATGCAGTTTTGAGACTGAATTCAGATTTCTCCACAGCCAGGGCTAGTTTTCAGAAGGCCTAGGCAAGAGAATCACCAGTTCAAGGCCAGCCTGGACTACATAGAAAAATCCTATCTAAGAAAACGAAACAAAGAAAAAACAAAAACAAGCTTCCCATGTCTGTAATCTTAGCTACCCAGGAGCTTCAGATCTGGGGATCATGGTTTAGCCTGGGGGATTTTTATCTCCAATAAACTACTCAGAAAAAGCCAGAAGTGGCTCCATAGCTCAAGTGGTAGAGTGCTAGCCTTGAGCCGAAGAAGCTCAGGGACAGCGCCCAGGCCCAAAGTTCAAGACCCAGGACTGGCAAAATAAATAAATAAACAAACAAACAAAGACAAGGAATAATGCTTAGGCTTTGATGAAAATAATTGTGAGTCAAGGTAAAAGCTTTGTTTAAGGAAAAGGAAATTATTCAGGAACTTAGTATATCATTGAAGCCCTAAGAATTCAGAGAAAATTTAAAATGGAAGAAACTATGATGTGAAGGAAGTAGTAGTGAGCATATGGACATAAATATAAAGTTAAACATGACACAATTGGTGCGCATACAAAAAATGATTGTTTTCTTTAAGAAAGTTATCTGAGCCAGATACAGAAGTACACACCTGTAATCCCAGCAATTTGAGGCAGAAATAGGGAGGACTGAAGCTAACGTCCAGCCTAGGCCAAAAGAAAGGCTCTACCTCAAGAAATAAACTGAGTATGGCAATAATATCTATAATCCCAGCTACATGGGATGCATAGCTAGGGGGATCTGTCCCAAGATTAATCCTGGGGTGAATGTAAGTGTGAGGCACTATGTGAAAAACAATTGAAGCAAAAGTTTAGGATTGTGCTCAAATGGCAAAGAACCTGTTCAACAAGGGTAAGGCCTTGAGTTCAAATCCCAGTTCTGTAAAAAAAATAAAATAACAACAAGAAACTATACAATGTTAAAATAGCAAGTAAAAAATACGTATCTAATCTTTCTTTAAATAGTAATTACGGCATTTGAGTTTGGTACCCTGGGTATTGTATATGTTTATCTGAATCAGGGAAAGGAAAAGGAACAACAAAATGGTGAGAAGGATAAAGGGGAAACCAATGCAGCAGTGGTCCTCACAAGACAACATGGTGGAAATGATCTGTACAGCCTGGGGGAGGGATGGGGGAGGGAAAGAGGGCAAAACTGAGGGGGGGCAACAAGTTCCACAAGAAATGGACTCATTGCCTTACTTATGAACTGTAACCCCTCTGTACATCACCTTGACAATAAAAGTTCAATTTAAATTAAAAAAGAATAAATGAGATAGAAGTAAAGGAAGGACAAATTGTTTCACTCACACCAAAAGAAAAGTCAAGCTTAGTTTTTAAATTGACATTTTGCAATAGGATACAGTTTTATTTCTAAAAATTATAAAAAGGTGCACTATCTGGGCTGGGAAGTTGGCTCAGTGGTAGAGCACTTGCCTTGCATGCATGAGGCCCTGGGTTCCATTCCTCAGCACCACATAAACAAAAAGAAAAAAGCCAGAAGTGGTGCTGTGGCTCAAGTGGTAGAGCGCTAGCCTTGAGCTGAAGAGCTGAGGGACAGCGCCCAGGCCCAGCCCCCCCCCATGACCAACAAAGAAAAAAAGGTGCACTATCACCTTTTAAATAGAATATATATTAAAATAGATAAGGCATGTAGCACATCTGCATAACGCAACCATTCAGAAAGCTGAGGCAGGGGGAAAGCCTAGGATACATATTAAGATATTTTATCCAAAAGCCAAGAAAGAAGAAAGAGAGAAAGAGAAGGAAGAGAGAAAGAGAAGGAAAGAAGAGAGGGAGGGAGGGAGGGAGGGAGGGAGGGAGGGAGGAAAGGAGGAATTGAGGGAAGAAAGGAAGGAGAAAAGAAAGGAAGGGAGAGAGGGAGGGAGGGAGGGGGGATGGAGGAAGGGAGGAAGGAAGGAAGGAAGGAAGGAAGGAAGGAAGGAAGGGAGAGAGGAAAGAAGGAAGGAAGGGAGAGAGGGAGGGAGGGAGAGGGGGAGGGAGGGAGGAAGGGAAGAAGGGAGGGAGAGAGAGGGAAGGAGAGGGGGGAGAGAGGGAAGAAGAGAGGGAGGAAGGAGAGAGAGAAACAGAGAGAGAAAGAAAAAAGTTAAAAAAAGAAAGAAGGAAGGAAGGAGGGAGGGAGGGAGGGAGGAAACTTTAGCTTAGTAGAAATAAGAACATAGCTTGTGAAAATATAATCAAATGTAAATCATATTATTAGAAGTTTATTCTTTTTAATTGGGCTTAAAAGTAAACTTCAACTTTAGTGATGATAGTAAACACACAATATAAAATTGCAAAGAATCATTTAAAAGAATTAGCCCAAACTATTCACAAGTATATTTACAATTAAGAGTAGCAGTTTTAATATTAATCATCCTGGAAATCATGCATCAATGACATGTAAGTTAAAACTACAATGATAAACTACAACACACTCACTTGTTCTAAGAGCTAAAAAGTTGATAATACAAACTGTTGGTTCAGATGTACAGTCAATTTTCCAGGCACTATTGATGGGAGAGACAACGTGGAAGAACTATGTTGGGAAATTGTGTGTGTGTGTGTGTGTGTGTGTGTGTGTGTGTGTGTGTGTGTGTGTTTCTTTCCTCTTTTTTTCTTCTGTCTCTACACATCCTACACAGCATGGGAACAGTTTAACTCTACAGAAAACTGTAAGTATACCTTTGGGAAGAGACAGAGTTGAGCAAGGACACGATGCAGTAAGGAAGGTATGGCAGTTATTTCCTGAGGGTGTCAAGAAGCTAGCCCAACACAATGGGAAAATGTCACCAGGAGAGAAAACCAGACACGTGGTATCCACAGGGAGTAAGTGGTTCCTGCATTAGCAGCAGTGAATTCCCAAGTTCCACATGAAAAGGGCCGCCAAATGTTGCTGCCACACACCCCATGCCCATGCCCAGGAGGTCTTAACTTCGGTGTCATTATTATTATCCATATCTGGTCTCTACAAGTTCAGTGAGAGAATTCATTCTTTTATCTGTGCATGCAGAGAAAATAGCTCTGCTTTCAGATGTTGTCAGTTCTCTCATAAACCTTTTGAAGGTTTTCCTAAGTGGGACACAGCCATGTCAGCTTATGATCTGAGTCAGAAAAGTTAGTGCGATTATCTGGAAGTATTGCATGCCAAAGTAGCTCACACTTTATGAATGAATGCTTCTCTGGCTGTAAAAGTCATGTGCATGCATTGTGGGAAAGGTACACAACAGAACATAAAAATAGAGAGTAACTCAAAATTACATTAACAGATGCTACTAATTTTTTACTATTTCTTTACTATTTTATTTCTTAGCAGTTTCTTTTTCCATACTAAATATATACTTTGAAAATATTTTTTAGGCTGTGTTCCACTAACAAATCTGCATACAGCTTTTTATGCTCAGTACCATATGTTGAACAATCAGGGGACTAAATTCTCCAAATATATACTTTATTAACAGCTGCACAATACAGTATCATATGGCTGTACCATGGTGTATTTAAAGATTTCCTATCATTGAATATTTAGTTTAGTATCAACATGTTCCAGAAATTACAAAGAATCTGTAAGATTTCTCTGCAAGATTTTATATATATATATGTATATATATATATATATATTTCTCCATTTTACTTTCTGGAGAACAAGCCAGCAGTTCATAGAATGCTTTATGCTTTAGTCATGAATAAAAATTTGTCCTAAGACATAATGGAAGAATAGAAGTCAGAGGGGGAAAAATGTAATTTCAGTTTCAAGTGCTTTCTTGTTTAACAAGGGGTGGAAATTTAAATTTGAATCCACATTTACATTCACCTTTGAGGGCAGAAAGATTCTGTGGAAGAAAAGATAGGCTATATCTAGACTTTTAAATTATGCATGGATCAAGAGAAGAATACTCAAGGGGAAATGTTTGGGCCATCTGAGGCTGACGTCTGGGGGGAAAATGGAAAAGAGAAAATAAGGCAGCATTGTGGGGAGAGGAGGTTGGGACTGGGAACAAGTGAAGGAGATATTTATCAACTGTTTGAGTTGTGTGGCACCCTGTGTTAAAGAAAAGAGTGGCCAAAAGATGACGGAGGTTTCCACTTAAGACAGGAAACAATTCTGGGCAAGACAGAGTTCCCAAGATAAGCTTCTGGCTATAGATAATAGATACAGATATAGATATATAGATATAGATATACAGATGCAGCTCAAACTGTTTCGTTAAATGGCGACTGCTTTGTGCAACTACCTAAAGATAATAATTAAAAAATTATAATAAAATTTGTTTCAAAACTGCAGTTCATAGTTAGATCAAGATCCACCACTAGAGGGAGCAAGAAATGTCTGGACCTGCATGCCCTCCGCACAAATGCCAGTGTGGTCTATGGAAGTCCTTACAGCCTTCCAAGTAGGCTTGTGGCCTATAGGCATGGAAAGTTGGGATTTGAAGCGCAAGCAGAGTTAAGAGGGCATCTGGAATCTGTACCAAAATAGCAAATGGAGGTCCTTAGAGACGAGCCTGAAACTTTGATAGTACACAAGAAAGAGACTTAGTACTTTATAGCCATAATACAAATATTTCATACAGAATGACTAATAAAGCCCAAGGACAGGAGTTTATGATTCCTTTGGTTTTCAATTTCATCCACATTTTTTTGACTGTTGTGGGCCCTGAACTCGGCCTGGGCGCTGTCCCTCAGCTCTTCAGCTCAAGGCTAGCACTCTACCACTTGAGACACAGCACCACTTAAGGCTTTTTCTGCTTATGTGGTGCTGAGGAATCGAACCCAGGGCCTCATGCATGCAAGGCAAGTGCTCTACCACTAAGCCACCTTCCCAACCCTCATCCACATTTTTGGACACTGAGCATACAGTCCTTTTAGAATCAGGAAAGATAATCTGACACCTCTCTATTGTATAGTGCTTTCTTGCTTTTAACTGCCCTTAGTTCTTCTGAGCCTCACCCCCATGCTCTTCTCAGGCACCTCTTCCCACAGATACATTCTCAGAAGGTCATTAATCACGCGGTAATGGCCAATCCAACCGGAACTCTTCAGCCACTTCCTGTTTGTCTCTTAGTCGCAGTGAATGATATTGAGCCCTGCCCCCAGCCTTTCTGAACTCTCTTCTCCTTCTGATTTCTCCAACTCTTCTTTCTTACCTCTCCTCTTACCACTCCATCTACCCCTCTGCCTGCTCCTTGTGCACATTTAGAAGTCACCTCTTCTGAAAATTACTTCTTAGAAGCTGGTGTTTCCCAGAAATCTAAACTAAGTCCATCCTTGCTTGCCTTACACATTATCTCCAGCCACTGCAAGCTGACTTCAACTAGCAGGAGGTATGTAACATACAGTGGCTCATCTAGTAGAGGTGACCTTCAAAGCAGATCATTTTAAATACCATTCTTCCCTACACAGCAAAATTATTCTTGGTAATTCACCATGAAGTTTATAGATATGCTAAAACTCAATAGTGACCACAGTCATAGATTAGACTTTAAACAAAAACAACTTTTTTTTAAAGGAGAGGATTATAAATTTTCACTTAGTTCTATTCCATGTAGACAATGCAGCATCATGACCCTGCATGTAGTAGTTTTAACCATCACTGTAATTCCATATCTATCTAGGGAATCATCAGAATGAAACCTTCTTGTATTACTCATGTGTGCTTTCAACAAAAGCAATAAATTAATGAATGTTTGTTGAGTAGATACATATATATATATATTTTTAATGACTCAGATTGACTCTTCAGCCAGATATCTCTCTTAAACTCTAGGTATACATTGCTGTAGTTATCAGTTAACTGTCCTAAGGAAACCTCAATTATGTGACCCTTTCTGCCCCTTCTTCTTTCTATCTTCCACTAATCAATAGCACCAAATTCTGCTGAGTGACTCAAGCCAGACCCTGAGATTCCTGTCTCTCCATTTCTCCCAACAAGACAGCAAATCTGATCCCTCTGGTTCCTAAGTGTTTCTAGAACCCATTCTACACCTACCTCTTCTTATTTACCTGGACTGACTTGGCACATAGTCATTCTGTACAGAATCATTACAGCAACTACTTGTCTCTCACGTTAGCCTTTCCACACTCTAATCTCTGCCAAGCATACTAAGCTTCCTCCATCTTAAAAAAAGATATTAATCTCCATACTAAATCATTTACTGTGGATATTAAGAGACACATGTAACATCTAGTGTGGTATCTACCAATCTACAAGAAACAAGTCTTTCCTTCCAAAAAAAAATTGTTCAGCACTCTGCTGCTTTCCAAATATGATGCTCTGAGAGAAAGTAATTGTATTTTCAAGACTGATCTAATGAGCTATAATTTTATGTGCATAAAAGCAAAATTATGCAGATAATTTCAGTTGTATAAATGAGTCCTAATTCTAAATATTTTCAAACTCATTTTTATTACAATCAACAAACATTTACTGGTTGTTAGTTAGTGCACAGACACACAGAGTAATAAATGCTCTATTAACATAGATATAAATAAGTACAAGTTTTTATCATTCCATACTTACATATAACTCAGAATGGTGTAGGATAGAGCATAATAAGTAGCAAATGAGGGATCTTCCATGAAGGATGCACAAGAAGAAAGAGAGAGGGGGAGAGAGAGAAATCCCACCAAACTAGGACAATTAGAATAATACTGTCGAAAGGAGAAGTGAGAGACTCAAATGTGCTGCGAAGGACAATGTACAGCTATACTCAGATAGGAAATGGGGAAATCTGTGTATTACTGACACTAACAAGTACCCTCCAATGTGTCAAATTATAATGCTGAAAGGATATGTGGCCAGGCTGAATAAGACACCGAATTCACGAACAGACAGAGTGATAATAAAATTTGGAAAGAAAAAGAAACGAGGACAGGAGTGGGGGGATGGGATTAAATGCCAACTTGAAGATTTCTATGACATGGTCTAGCATCCATTGCAAAGCCATGCAAGCCTGCCCTTGGCTTGGCTTGCGTTTGGCTATCCCTTCTCTCCAATCCATCTTCTACATAGCTCTCCTTCCCAAACAAAATTTAAATACGTGCTGTCCTTGTTTGAAGTTTCTTTCATGGTTCTCTAATGAACATACACAAACAGCCAATATGCACATGAAAAGATACTCAGCGTCAGCAATCACGATGAAAATACAAGTCAAAGTTGTGTAAGAAACCACCCAGGACCACGTAGGATGGCTACTACCTCCAAAACAAAACAGTTGTTGCCAAGTATGGGAAATGGAGCCACTGTTCACGGTTGCTGTGAGTATAAAATGGTGTGGCTACTATGGAAAGCAGCATGGTGGGTCCTCAAAAAATTAAAATGAGTTACTATTCGACCAACTACTATACTACTGGAAATGCGACCAAAATTGCTAAAGATGAGGCATGGAAGAGATAATTGGCAAGTCCATGCACACAGTAATACAATCGCAATAACTAAAATGTAGAAGCAACCACTGTATACTAGTGGATGACTGTAGAAACAAAATTCAGTAGAAGCATTCAACTGAACACTATATGGCTTTAAAAACTAAAGGAAATGCTGACATAGGCCTTGACCTAGGCAAACTTAAATGGCCTTAGCCTATGTGAAATCAATATAAAAGGCACATATTCAAGACTATACTCATAAAGTACTGAAAATAGTCCAATTCATAGATCCATAAAGTTCAGTGATGGCTGTCAGGAGCTGAGAAGGAGGACCTACTGTGCATTTTGTTTGATTGTTTTACTTTTTATTATCCCTAAGAAGTCGTACAAAGGGATTTTTAACTCAACATAAGAGTTTGGAAGTAGAATGCATCTTGATCTATTGTTTAATGAGTTTTAGTTTTGTAAGCTGAAAAGAGTTGTGGAGATTGTATATACAAACAAATATATTTTTCACACTAGTGAACAGACACTTTAAAATGGTCACTATGGTAAGATTTATGATTATGTACATTTTATAACAACTAACATATATTTTTAAACTTCTCTTCCATAGTCTTTGACCTAAAAGATTCATTTTAAACCCCACAGCCAGCAGACAGAGCTCCCACGGTCTGACTCCTTCACTTGGGAAAAAGGATGCAAACAAAACCAAGAGCATTAAGTTAAGCTTGAAAGAGAGGGAGAGGGAAAGAGAGAGAGAGGGAGAGAGAGAGAGAGAGAGAGAAAGCAAGAATAGCTTTGTTTTCAGCTACATCCTGCAGTGGCAAGTCAAGAGTAGAATGACTTCTAGAAATAAAAAGTAAGAAACTGAAGATTTTATAATCCATCAATACAATGCTTCTTTAAGAATCACTTAGTAAAATTACTGTTTATATCACTGACATAATTTTTGAACTGTCATTAAATTTCACAGTAATCATTGTTTTTATGACTTAGGCAAGTTATGCAAACAATGTTTTGCAAGCATTTAGAACTAAGTAATTTTATAGAGCATCCTAATGTGCATAATAAGGAAGTAAATTCAAAGGTTCATTAGCACCAAGAAGATTCTTATCTTCACCCTACATAAGACAAAAGTTCTTAATCTAGCCAGGCACCAGTGGCTCATGCCTGTAATCTTAGCTACTAAGGAGGCTGAGATCTGAAATCATGGTTCAAAGTCAAGCCAGCCCAGGGAAGGAAAGTCTGTGAGACTCTTATCTCCAATAAACCACCAGAAAACCAGAAGTGGCGCTGTGGCTCAAGTGGTAGAGCACTAGCCTTGAGCTGAAGAGCTGAGGGACAGCACCCAGGCCCAGAGTTCAAGCCCCATAACTGACCAAAAAAGAAAAAGTTCTCAATCTAGTTTGTAAGCACTTGACTGATCAACCATTAATTTCTATTTTTTAAAGGGCAAAGTCATATTCTGATCTGTTCCCTTCTAATAAGGAGCTTAGGTCTTTCCTTCCTATTTCTCTCCATCATCATCTCACATCACCTGCAGTCACTGGTCTTGTATTCCAGGATACAAGCAAGTTTTCCTTCTTCTGTGTTACCAAAAGGCCCATCGACATGATTATAGTTATTCCTGATTAATTCTTGGTCAAAATTGTAGTGGTTTATATATCTTCCTCAAAAGAATCCAATCCAGGAGCAGGAAAACAATCTTCATTGGGTCTTTAGCTATTGTTAATTATAGCATAGTTAGATATTTAAACTTGGTAATAAATGAGATATTAAGCGAGCTACATTTTAGGATGATTCATCAGGCCAAAACATGGTCTACTTTCTTCCTGGAACCACTGTAATAAATCTCCTGAAACTGAATGGCTATAAACAGCATTAATATCTTATGAAGTTCCAGAGATCACAAATTCCCAATCAGTATACCTGCACTGAAACCAAGGATTTCAGCACTCCTTCCTCTCCAGTTTCTATCACGGTAGCCTCATTCTCATTGGCCCATAGTTCCTTTCTCCATCTTCAAATGCCACACTGTGCCAGCTTCATAGGTCTCTTTCCTCCTCTCCCACCCTGTTCCATCACATTGACTTATCCCCTCCTTCTTATAAGACCATTGAAGATCTTTAACACATCTGCATAAGGTTGCATAAAGAGACTGTCACACATTCTAGTCATTAGAACCTGGACGTCCTTGGGGCTGACTGCAGGTAGAGTGGCAGCAGAGCACTGCTGAAGTCTACAGGGCAGCCATCCTACGACCGAAAACCACTCAACTATTTCATAGCAGAAGAAAAATGAAGCAAGGAAAGTAACATATGCTATAAAAGAAGTGACAAAACAGGGAAGGAAA